>NC_069501.1:386525081-386825081 GCF_027579735.1 Bombina bombina
CTCTGTCTGTGTGTCTGCACTCTGCTCCTGCGCCTCCCGCTCTCGTATTTGCCGCCAGGCAAGTTAGCCCGCTCCAAACCAGCACCAGAAGCTCTCCAGCCTTTTAATTGGTTAAAGGGCTGGAACTGTGCTCCCGAGGCTTCAAGAGAGTAGCCTCCAGTGGGAGCAGTATTGGCTGCAAAGAGAGTGAGTGCTTAGCCACTGGGTGGCACTGTGACACTCTCTCTCTAGCAGCCCATACAATACACATTCATATTGCGCAATGGAAGGGTAGCTGGCCTCTACTTCCTTGCGCAATATCAATGTGATATGACCGGTACTGTACTGTAGACACTTTAAAAAAAAAACGTAGTAAACACAACACAGGCGGGGGTGGGGGTGGGTCAGTGAGGAACCAAAAAAACATTTAAAAAAAAAATGGAACATATTTTTATTTTATTATTATTAATAAAAAATAGTGCGTTGCCTCCCCTGCCTCCTATGAATGCACATCACTGCCTGAAAGACTCACATCTGTTGTGATCACAGTCCAGGTTGGCCAAACAAAAGAAGCCCCTTGAACTAAACGATGGTGATCTATCCACCACGTCAGAGAGTGTCCTACATTGGGATTTAAGGATATTAATTGTGATATCTTTGTATAATCCCTGCACCATTGGTTCAGCATGCAACGCTGTAGAGGTCTCGTGAAAACGAGCAAAGGGGATTGCGTTCGATGCTGCAGTCATGAGACCTAAAACTTCCATGCACATAGCCACTGAAGGGAATGACTGAGACTAAAGGTGCCGGCAGGCTGCAACCAATTTTAAACGTCTCTTGTCTGTTAGAGACAGAGTCATGGACACTGAATTTATCTGGAAACCTAAAAAGGTGACCCTTGTCTGAGGAATCAAGAAACTTTTTGGTAAATTGATCCTCCAACCATGTTTCCGAAGAAACAACACTAGTTGATTTGTGTGAGATTCTGCAGTACGTAAAGACTGAGCTAGTACCAAGATATCGCCCAAATAAGGAAACACTGCAATACCCTATTCTCTGATTACAGAGAGTAGGGCACCCAGAACCTTTGAAAAGATTCTTGGAGCTGTTGCTAGGCCAAATGGAAGAGCAACAAATTGGTAATGCTTGTTTAGAAAAGAGAATCTCAGAAACTGATAATGTTCTGGATGAATCGTAATATGAAGGTATGCATCCTGCAAGTCTATTGTGGACATATAATGTCCTCGCTGAACAAAAGGCAGAATAGTCCTTATAGTCACCATCTTGAAAGTTGGTACTCTTACATAACGATTCAAAATTTTCAGATCCAGAACTGGTCTAAATAAATTTTCCTTTTTTGGGACAATGAATAGATTTCAATAAAACCCCAAACCTTGTTCCTGAAAAGGAACTGGCATGATTACCCCTGAGGACTCCAGGTCTGAAACACACTTCAGGAAAGCCTGAGCTTTTACTGGATTTGCTGGGATACGTGAGAGAAAAAATCTTCTCACAGGAGGTCTTACTCTGAATCCTATTCGATACCCTTGAGAGACAATGCTCTGAATCCATTGATTTTGGACAGATTTTATCCAAATATCCTTGAAAAACCTTAATCTGCCCCCTACCAGCTGAGCTGGAATGAGGGCCACACCTTCATGCGGACTTAGAGGCTGACTTTGGTTTCCTAAATGGCTTGGATTTACTAGGAAGGCAGATTCCTTGGGGGGAGGATTGAGTTTTTGTTCCTTATTCTGATGAAAGGAACGAAAAAGGTTAGAAGCCTTAGATTTACCCTTAGGTTTTTTATCCTGAGGCAGAAAAACTCCCTTTCCCCCAGTGACAGTTGAAATACTAGAATCCAACTGAGAACCAAATAAATTATTACCTTGGAAAGAAAGAGATAGTAATCTAGATTTAGATGTCATATCAGCATTCCAAGATTTAAGCCACAAAGCTCTTCTAGCTAATATAGCTAAAGACATGGATCTAACATCAATTTTGATAATATCAAAAATGGCATCACAAATAAAATGATTAGCATATTGCAGTAAGTGAATAATGCTAGATATGTCAGAATCCAATTCTTGTTGCACTAAATTCTCCAACCAGAAAGTTGATGCAGCCACAACATCAGCCAAAGAAATTGCAGGTCTGAGAAGATGACCTGAATATAAATAGGCTTTCCTTAGATAAGATTCAAGCTTCCTATCTAAAGGATCCTTAAAGGAAGTACTATCTTCCATAGGAATAGTGGTACGTTTAGCAAGAGTAGAAATAGCCCCATCAACTTTGGGGATTTTTTCCCAAAACTCTATAGATTGTGCTGGTAAAGGATACAATTTTTTAAACCTTGAAGAAGGAATAAAAGAAGTACCTGGCTTATTCCATTCCTTAGAAATCATATCAGAAATAGCTTCAGGAATAGGAAAAACCCCTGGAGAAACCACAGGAGGTTTAAAAACAGTATTTAAATGTTTATTAGACTGAACGTCAAGAGGACTGGTTACCTCAATATCCAAAGTAATTAACACTTCTTTATTAAAGAACGCATATACTATATTTTAAATAAATAAGTAGATATGTCAGTGTCAATGTCTGATTAAGGATCTTCTGTATCAGATAGATCCTCATCAGAAGAGGATAAATTATTATGTTGTTGGTCATTTGAAATCTCATCAACTGAATGAGAAGTTTTAAAAGACCTTTTACATTTATTAGAAGGTGGAAATGCAGACAAAGCCTTCAGGATAGAATCAGAAACAAATTCTTTAAAATGTACAGGTATATCATGCACATTAGAAGTTGAAGGAACTGCAACTGGCAATGTACTATTATTGACGGATACACTATCTGCATGTAAAAGTTTATCATGACAACTATTACAAATGACATTCGGCGAAATAATTTCTACAATTTTACAACAAATGCACTTAGCTTTGGTAGAACCAATGTCAGGCAGCAATGTTCCAGCAGAAACTTCTGAGGCAGGATCAGATTGAGACATCTTGCAAAATGTAAGAGAAAAAACAACATATAAAGCAAAATGATCTATTTCCTTATATGTCAGTTTCAGGAATGAGAAAAAATGCAAATAGCATAGCCCTCTGATAGAGAAAAAAGGCAAGAGGCAAACATCAATGGGGTATTGAAATAATGAAAAAGTTTGGCGCCAAGTATGACGCACAACGTAACTAAAACTTTTTTGGCGCCAAAAATAACTGGAAATGACACACTCGCGTCACCAATGACGCAACCGTGTGGAAGGTCTCGGCGTCAAGTATGACGCCGGAAATGACGAAGTTGCGTCATAGACGTATCTTTGCGCCCCAAAAAATATTCTCGTGCCAAGAATGACGTAATAAAGTTTAGCATTTGATGCACCCGCGGGCCTAATACCGCCGCAATTTGCAATAAATGGTCAATTGAAAAAAAGACTAAACCCCAGGTAAGAAATAAATTTCTTTAAAAAATGTTTATATTCCCCAAATATGAAACTGACAGTCTGCAGCAGGAAATACATGAACCTGACTCATGGCAAATATAAGTACAATACATATATGACCCTGGACTCTGAGAAGAAATTAGCGAGGCTTTCCCATCATGCTATAGGCAAGTATAAATCTACATGTGACATTTTTTCACCTGCAGCAAAGAAACATTTACATTTGTTTAAAGAAAATGTATTTAAATGTTACAAGAATATTCAGTATTCGTTTAGTTCTAAACGAGATAAATACCAAATAGTGCAGCAAACAAATATTCAGAAAAGCAGTCTGGTGACCGCGGATTCTTACAGTGTGTAAATCGGACTTTGTTTGATAGGGACGGTGTTGCTAAATTATGACAGTACTGTCTCTTGTCAGGACTGGGTGCCCTTGTGCACTTACCAGGGTATATGTGATCCACCCATTGGCAGCACATTATAATGTGTGAGTGTGTGCACCACCACTGACATTAGCCACCTCTGGCTGCTGCTCAGGTTTCAAGGTAGGGCCCTCGATTAAATTAGTTTTTTTTCATAATGGCTGGTTCCTCTGGCTTGTTTGATTTCTGGCTTCTGAATAGGGACTTCACATGGCTCAGACTTATCTTTTGGGTTTAACCCTTGACGTGACGATTGTCCTTGAATTGGCTAAATCTTTGTTACTTTACTGGATTCAGTTTCTTCCTGTCTCAGACCTCTGGCTTGTTTCATGGACTTATGACCTGCTTAATGGCCTACATCTTATACTAATATTTTGCTTCACTAGAACTTTTCTGCATCTAATCTATCAAATATGTGTTATACTTATTGCCTTACTTCTCAATTTAATATTTATAATATGTGGCACAATAATGACACAAAAATACTAAGGGCCTGATTGTCTAACATTCCTTAGATCAGGGTTGCCATTGTGGAATTCTTTTGAAAATGGGCTGTCCCTGTGATTTGCGTGATTGCTCCCATAATAACTACTGGAGTTTTCTGGAAAGGGAACCTTCCCTGGGAAGAGGGAAGTTATTAGGAATCAGGGGTGCATTTTAAAAATTAAATACTTCAGCCAATACAAGTTGCAGCAGAATCAAAGTTTTGTTTCCAGCCAGATTTCGTTTTAGAAACAAGTTTTTTGAACCTTGGTTGCCACTGTGTTGTGATATGTAAGCAAGCCAATTTCTGTAAATAACGCGTTAAGGAAAATAATCATTTCAATATATATTGAATGCACTTTTTCTGTTTGGTCTTATGATTGCAGGTATTTGAGTTGGTAATGCTATCTGAAGAGCTACGTGATTTTTAATTATACATTTCTAATTACAAATTTGTTTGTATCTTGAGAACTCCATAAATATATTTTATGCCATCTGTAAGGGAAGGTATTATTAATATTTCTTTATAACTGTTCTGTACATAGATGTATATTTATATATAAGGTTAACTGTGACAACTGATGTGTTAAACATTCATGTTATTAATATTATTATTTATTATTATATTTTAATACAATTTTTATACAGTAAGTTGTTTAATACAAGCATTATCATAATTACATTTTAATACATACCTCTTTTAATTTATACCCTGTTTGTGGGTACACTGTACATGTGTATATGGTGTTTATATATATATATATATATATATATATATATATATATATATATATATATATATATATATATATATATATATATATATATATATATAAATATATATAATGTGTGTATATATATATATATATATAAATATTTATATATATATATATATATATACTGTGTGTGTGTATATATATATATATATATATATATATATATATACCGTATATATACAGGGGCAGAACTACAGGGGGTGCAGAGGTCGCAACTGCTACTGGGCCCCCAAGAGTGGGGGCACAGCTTAAAAAAAAATTTCCAATAAAAAACGTTGACCTGCCACTGCCTGCACTGATATCATGTGAGTCTGACATGATGCTTCACTAGTGTCTCTGTCTAGAGGGGTTAGTGTTTCTGTTTTACCCATTGGTGTTTATGTGTGTGTGTATGTATGTATGTGACTGTGTGTGTATTTATGCATGTATGTGTGTGTGTATGTTTGTGGAACCAGCAAATTACAGACATTGTTACTACAGCATTGGGGTTGGGGCGGTGGGGGGTAAACGCAGTGGCGTGCAGTGAGGTCAGAGGCTGGTGAGGCACTAGATATGATACGCCAGAGAAACACATGTACAGAGGGCCGCAAGTGCCCCCAACAGGGCAGGTTTAAATGATAGCTGAACCAGTGCACAGGTGACATAATCAGGTGATGGGTGAGAGCAAGTTAGTAACCACTGAGTTACTGATCAGCTGATTACTTCACCTGTGCACTGATTCAGCTATAATGAAAACCTGGCCTGTTGGGGGTACTTGAGGACCATTGTTGAGAAACACTGCACTAAAGCACCAGCTCATCGGAAATGTATTGATTACCTGGAGAATAAAGCACACATACTCTGCTCACTGACACCCACACACACTCTACTCACATACACACTCACACAATTCTGTGGCACAGTGCCAGTTACTAAGCAATTAGAATGATCCACAATCTCTACTCACTACTGTATTGTAAAAATAGAAATAATTTACCATACAAGTTTTACACAAAGGACAAGTTATCAATACTGCCAACACAGCTGCTGCAATATGGTGTTAAAGAAACACATGTGCACATCCCACTTAGGTATGATCTTCAACAAAGGACACCAAAGGATACCGAAAGAATGAAGTACATAATAATAAAAGTAAAATAGAAAGTTAATTTATTTATTTTTTGTGTGCAATTTGAATGATGGAAATGTAATTATGAGTTTCATGTTCCTTTCAAAAACTAATTTGATTTGCTAACATGGGGCCAGTAACAGTTGATGCTAATTCTCAAAATATAAATAACTAGAAAAGTCTATTAAAATAGCATGCTCTACCTCAATCATGAAAGTTTAATTTTAAATGTCTCTCTTTGACTATGTGTTTAACTAGTTACTTTACAGTGGCATTATTTCTAAAAACATTTAACTGCAATAATAACATATATTTTTTAAATGACTCATTATCTCCTTTTTATTAATATAAACTTGTATAAAAGCAGCACATATTAAAAACACAAAGCAACAGCTTTCAATTGATTTGTGAATTACAAGTTAACAGCAGTCTTTAAATAAATGGAGACACAGAGAAAAATAAAACTGAACAGACATAGCATATATGGAGTTTGTACCTAATTAAATCAAATAACCATGAAAAAGGGAGGCTTAGCAATATTCAATGTCAAAAACTTTAATTTAAATAATGTGGACAATGCACACTTAACTTCAAACTCTGGGATTTAAATGATGGATTTAAGTTTGAATTGACCATTTGACTTCCTGTCAGTATTGGGTTATGCTCACTTACTGTCCCCCTGTTAATGAGCTGTATCTGAACACAAATTGTGAATCACAAGAGATGTAGAATACTACTTTACTCTTCTGCTTGGTGTCATCTGTTCTTAGGTTACCTCAGCTTCCAGTTGTGTCACATGACCCTGCTCACTGCATCCTCCTTCTGATTAATCTATATCCTTCACTTGCTAGGAGGCATTAAGAGGGGTGCCTCCTATTGGTCCCAATATTTGCTGCTAATATATTGACAGAACACAGGTGGCGCTGCAGTACAGCTTTTCCTTTGACCCATGTACTGCAATGGAGAGAAGCGTTCCTGTACCTGCCTCTCCATAGCATTACATGGGGGAAAATATTTTTTTTGGGACTTTTTTTTTTGTTTTAATTCAAATTTAATTAAGCTTTGGCCACATATGGCAGGGTAGGCACTGCCTCCCCTGCCTCCTATGAGTGCACGTCCCTGGGTAAACGGTGTCTCTATACAGTACCACTATATGCAGTACGGGGGGCTGGACCATGTCACAGACTACTGAGGTCACTTTATAAAGTACTGGGGCGGGTAGGGTCAGGCCAACCATCTCACCGGCAGATTACAGACTGTGTCACTAACTCACTATATACAATACTGGTGGGTTAAACAGTGTCACTATATACAGTAATAGGGGGTCAGACCATCACACAGACTGTGGGCACAGGATACCTCCTTTTGCAGACATGTAATCTGATTCACATTTTTTTTTCTGTGTTAAATGTTTTAAAAAAAAAAAGATATTTATCAAACTCACCTTTTTTGGGGGGGGGGGCCTTCTTAGATTCTTGCACCTGGGCCCTGTGGTTTCTAGTTACACCTCTATATATATATATATATATATATATATATATATATATATATATATATATATATATATATATATATATATATATATATATATATACTGTATATATATATATATATATATATATATAATATATAATTTTGTATAAAATAATATATTACTGTATGTATTGTAACTAAGTTCATTATTTAAACACATGTTTTTCATTTTCTGTGTGTTTTTTTTTTAGGAAGATAATTTTGTGTATGGGATATTATTATCTTGTAGAAGACAGTGGTCGCATGTTTTTCATTTTACAATTGTGCGTTTTTTTAAACATTACGCTATGTAAAATGTGTTTTTTAAAAAAGACAGCTATTTTAATGTTGTGTTTTTTTTAGCTGCTACAGTTGTACAGGTTTAATGTTCAAACTTTACTAAACGGTTTACTTCTAATATCATACTGTACCAAAATTGTTTAATTTTAATAATACATTTGGAACATTGCGACTGCAATATTAGAACTAGACGTGCATTGGTTTCATTACGAATGCATATTCATGATGAAAATACAGATATTCGTTTTGTTTTCATGAAACAATATCCAGAAAAATGCATGAATGAATTTAAAGAAAATGTAAAGAAATTTAAAGAAAACTAATATATAGCGTGACCCTGGACTCTGAGAAGAAATTTGCGAGGCTTTCCCAGCATGCTATAGGCAAGTATAAATCTGCATGTGACATTTTTTCACCTGCAGCAAAGAAACATTTACATTTGTTTAAAGAAAATGTATTTAAATGTTACAAAAATATTCAGTATTCGTTTAGTTCTAAACGAGATAAATACCAAATAGTGCAGCAAACAAATATTCAGAAAAGCTGTCTGGTGACCGCGGATTCTTACAGTGTATAAATCGGACTTTGTTTGATAGGGACGGTGTTGCTAAATTATGACAGTACTGTCTCTTGTCAGGACTGGGTGCCCATGTGCACTTACCAGGGTATATGTGACCCACCCATTGGCAGCACATTATGATGTGTGAGTGTGTGCACCACCACTGACATTAGCCACCTTTGGCTGCTGCTCAGGTTTCAAGGTAGGGCCTCGATTAAATTAGTTTTTTATTCATAATGGCTGGTTCCTCTGGCTTGTTTGATTTCTGGCTTCTGAATAGGGACTTCACATGGCTCAGACTTCATTTGTTTGTATCTCGAGAACTCCATAAATATATTTTATGCCGTCTGTAAGGGAAGGTATTAATAATATTTCTTTATAACTGTTCTGTACATAGATGTAGATTTATATATAAGGTTAACTGTGACAACTGATGTGTTAAACATTCATGTTATTAATATTATTATTTATTATTATATTTTAATACATTTTTTATACAGTAAGTTGTTTAATACAATCATTATCATAATTACATTTTAATACATACCTCTTTTAATTTATACCCTGTGTGTGGGTTTTTAGACCAATAATGTAATCTAATACTAGTTTTCTTTTCCTAGTAATAACTTCAACTGTCTTGGGCCTCACTGAATGTGTATCACACAAACGTTTCACAATTCAATAAGTGAATACAACTCTTGTTCTTAGTGAATTGTGTGAATTGCAATACTATGATAAAGGTATTTTACTTGATGCATCCTCACACTGGATGTAAATTTGACATTCATGGCTATTATACTTGTAACATTACTTTTATAATTTATCTCAGTGATGGCCAACATCTTAATATATTGGGGCCACATATCAACATTTTAGAAGCCTTAAGGGCCTTATGTGTAATGGATCAAATAAATTAAAATAAAAGCAGCATCTATAATAAAGATTGAATGGTCCATATTGCTCATCCCTTTATTAAAGTGATGGTAAAGTTGCGCAGCGGTCAAACCGGCATTTGCTAGCTTTAGGGAAAAAAATATTACTTTCATTCATCATTTTTTTTTTTAGCAATGACATTAAAGTTCTTACAGTTTTAATATTTGATTCCTAGTGTCCCATATTCCACCCGGCTCTGTATCATAGTTTTTTTTTCGGTGACGTTTTCTTTTTCCTCCAGTTGAAATCCTGGCCGTTAGGTGACCAGGACTTTAGCTAATCCGCCCACTTTATCTATAGCGCATGCGCAAGCTATATTTCTGCCTTGCAAAGTAAAAGCGCACTCCCGTGTAACGCATGCGCGTCGATCATACTAGGGAATCCCATCTAATACTTTATTTTGAATGCTCGTTTGGTCAAGGGGATCACGATCGCAGTGCAACAATAGCAACACAGCTCTCTAGCACAATAGTAAACAATGAATAGCGTGCTTCATTGTTTACATTGTGACGGAGAGATTAGACTTGCGCATGCGCACAGCTTACTGTCTTGGGAGCGAGCCTAGATGCTGACGTAGAGAGCAGGTGGCACCGCTCTCTACATTATACATATATTAGAGCAGGAAGTACAGCGGGGGAGGAGCAATGCACAGTAACACAGTTTTTTTTAGATTAGTCCTTTATTATTTAGAAATTATACAAAAAACAAAACAAACTTAGCGACTTTGCTCATAAACATATAGGCTACCTAGATAAGCGCACAAAACGTTGCAACTTTACCATCACTTTAAGGATGGATATAGAATCAGTTACCTCAGATTCCAAATTATTGAACAAATTAAAACAGCAAGACATGGTGGGAATAGAGAATTATTGCTGAAACAATGCAAAGCTTATTGGTTATTCCAGCTGGATACTTTTGAACCAAAGGGAATGAATAGGGACATTGAATAGTCTCTATTTTTGTAATAACATCTGAATTATGGTATTGAACTAAGTTATGTAGCTGTCATGGAACCAGGAATCAGACAGAGACATGAATTGCTAAATTAATCACACCGTTATTAAAAAATAAAAAAAATAATAAACAGTCCAAAAGCCAAATGACAAGCTAGGAGTCAAAGCCAGTGCTGGTAGTCAGACGAGCCTGGTCAGGAGCCAAAGTGAGTAGTCAGACAAGCCTGGCTCAGGAACACAAAGATCAGCAGAGTCAGGAACAAGTCAGGGATCAGGAACCAGAAGGGACGTCAAACAAGTCCTTTTCAAGGTGATCCTAATACAATTTTTCAATACTTTTCAACATATTTTTGGCACCATTTTTGAATTCGACAACTAAAGGCACTAAATAAAATGCCCAAATAGGCCTAGTTTCCATTGAGGTGGTAAATTGTGGAAAAAAATAGTAATAAAAAACATTTATCTCCATTAAAGTCTATGGAGATTTTTTATGTTACCACCAGTTTCCACAGTTTACCACCTCATTGGAAACTAGGCTATAGTCTTTTTTTTAACATATTTGCAAGTATTTCAATAAGTTTTGGGATTGAAAAGTTATTTTATACATAGTTTATAGATTTGCAATACACACTGAAAAGAGCCAACAACTCTGAAGCCTCTTCTTATCTGTCTTGTATAGTTTATCACTAGTTGGTGGTCCTGATATTTACATATGTAATCCTATAATATAAAAGGCCAAGTGTGTTTGTCCGAAGCTGTCATGCGCAGTAGAGACAGCACAAGGACAAACACACCTGGCCTTAGAGTCTGTCTACCTGATCCTGGTCCTGTTTGTGGCATGGTCCAGGTGGAAGTGGGCATGGCAGGGGCATGGCCGGGCATGGTAGGGGGCGTGGCCAGGCACGGTCGTGCGAGAGAGAGAGAGGGGACAGAGATAGAAAGAGAGGGGGGAGAGAGCAAAAGAGATGGGAAAGAGCTAAAGAGAGGGTAAGAGAGAGCAAAAGAGAGGGGAAAGAGCAAGAGTAGGGGGAGAGAGAGCAAAATAGAGGGGAAAGAGCAAAAGAGAGGGGAAAGAGCAAAATAGAGGGAAGAGAGAGAAAGAGGGGGGAGAGAGAGAGCAAAAGAGAGGGGGAGAGAAAAAATAAGAGGGGGAAAGAGAGAGAGCAAAAGAGAGGGGAAGAGAGAGAGCAAAAGAAAGGGGGAGAGGGAGAGGAGAGAGGGGAAAGAGAGAGAGGGTAGAGAAAGCAAAAGAGGGAGGGAGAGAGAGCAATAGAGAGGGGGAGAGAGAGCAAAAGAGAGGAGGGGAGAGCAAAAGAAAGGGGGAGAGAGAGCAATAGAGAGGGGGAGAGAGACAGAGCAAAAGAGAGGGATTGAGAGAGAGCAAAAGAGAGGGGAGAGAGAGAGAGAGCAAAAGAGAAGAGGGATAGAAAGCAAAAGAGAGGGATGGAGAGAAAGAGCAAAAGAGAGGGATGGAGAGAGTGCAAAAGAGAGGAATGGAGAGAGAGCTAAAGAGAGGGATGGAGAGAGAGCAAAAGAGAGGGGAGAGAGACAGAGCAAATGAGAGAGTGGAGAGAGAGCGCAAAAGATAAGGGGAGAGAGCGCAAAAGAGAGGGGGGAAAGAGAGCGCAAAAGAGAGGAGGGAGAGAGAGCGCAAAATAGAAGGGGAGAGGGCGCAAAAGAGAGGGGGGAGAGAGCGCAAAAGAGAGAGGGGAGAGAGAGAGTGCAAAAGAGAGGGGGGAGAGAGCGCAAAAGAGAGAAGGAGAGAGAGCGCAAAAGAGTGGGGGGAGAGAGCAAATGAGAGGGGGGAGAGAGAGAGCGCAAAAGAGAGGGGGGAAAGAGAGCAAAAGAGAGGGGGAGAGAAAGCAAAAGAGAGGGGGAGAGAAAGCAAAAGAGAGGGGGAGAGAGGGAGCAAAAGAGAGGGGAAAGAGCAAAAGAGAGGGGAGAGAGAGGGGAGAGAGAGAGAGCAAAAGAGAGGGGGGAGAGAGAGCGCAAAAGAGAGGGGGAGAGAGCACAAAAGAGAGGGGGGAGAGAGAGCAAATGAGAGGTGGAGAGAGAGAGCAAAAGAGATGGGGAGGGGGAGAGAGAGCAAGAGGTGGGACCGCCGTACTGCAAAAAATGGCCCGTGTGAACGGGCTTTGGGACTAGTAGTATATAATAGCCATATACGTGATATATTATACAGCAAATTAGATTTGCAGGAAATGCAAGAAACAGGCTGCACCATCTTTTTTTTTTTTTTTTTAAAGCCAACTGAATATAACAATCTGGTTTAACAGAGACAAGAAGAATGATAATAAAAAAGGTGCCATACATGACACAAAAAGTCAATGTACAATATAAAATGAAATTAACATTAGTGCAGACTATTATGTCACATTCTGCGAAGACTGCTAGCCATATTCAGCAAAAAGAAGAGAGAAGAAAGCATCTATTTCCCTTTAAACATTATACATTCACTGTTGGCATTTTCTCTATACATAAATCAAAGAGACAAACAAAGATTACCTATAATAAAAGACAGAACAACACAAACCAAAACAAACCAAAACAAACCAAGACAAACCAAAACAAACAAGAACAAAAACAAAAACAGAAACAAAAACACAAGCAGAAACAAAAAAAAAAAAAAATAACAAAAAAATTAAAAATGATCCCCCCTGCTCTCATCTAATATACCCTCTCAAGTGAATTGCCACTCTCCTCTTAAGTTGGCTTCTAATACAAAGAGGGAGTTCTTGAAAGGTTGAAGGATCAATTTCTGGGTCTATTGTTCTAATGTCTTAATGAGTGTCCCCCACTTATTAACGAAACACTTGATACTATTTTCTATCTGTACCTGTACTGAAGCTTGTTCTAAAAATATTTGATATACTATCCCATTTTTAAATTCGGAAAATTGTGGTTCTTTACTAGACTGCCAGTATTTTAAAATAAGTTTCCTGCCAATCAACACTGCAGTGTTCATTAGTAGATGATTTGGTCCTGCTTCATCCTGGGTCAGCAAAAAGAATACTGCATATTTATCTACATAGAAATGTTGCTCCAGGATTTTAGTAGCCCAAAATGAGATTTTCCTCCAGAATCTTTGAATTACTGGCCATGACCAAAAAAGATGGATCATGTCCGCTGCATAATATTTACATTTATTACATACTACTTTCCTACTCAATTTGTCCCAGCGGGCGTGCCAACCAGGTGTGTAATAGCATTGAAAAAGAATCTTCACCTGTTGTTCCATAAAATATTCCCCTTTCATCGCTTTAGCCACCCTGGTCCCTGAATTCTTCATTAAATCTAATTCAGCTTGATTTCTACAAAATTGATTCCATTTTAATTCGAGGTATCTCAAGTTGCTTTGTTCTTGGGTAGTTAATAAAGCTTGGTATGAATATTAGATAGAGAATTTCCCTGCCTGATATAGGCTGATTATCTGTCTAAGTATGTCATTATCCCACTCTATTGACTTCATTTTTTTACATTGCTCAGCATAATGTTGCAGTTGTATATAGGAAAAAAAAGATGATTTGGCATATTAAACTCTATTTTACAGTCATCAAACGTTTTAATAAAATTATCTTCTCTTTTCAAGAGCTGTGAGATGTAATTTATCCCCAAATCTGACCATGCGTTAAACCTAGCAGAGTCATATCCCTCCTCAAATTCAGGGTTACCTCTGATCATTAAGAAGGGTGACCCTCTATAGTTAATCCCTGTCTTAAGACAAAATTTACTCCATGCCCGTATTGGTTGATCTATAATTAAAAGACCTTTTATTTCATTGGGGATTAATTTTGAGGGTATATGTGTCAGAGCTTTAAGAGCATAGGGGGCTGCTAGGGCTCCTTCTATTCTAAGAAAGGAGAAATTACCCCTATCTGAAAACCAGTCCCAAACAAATTTAAGGTTAGCTGCTATGTTATATAGTTCAAAATCTGGTACGGCCATGCCTATGGCCTCTTTCCTTGTGAACATCCGCTTAAGCGCAATCCTTGGTTTCTTATTTCCCCAAATGAATTGTGTTATTAATTTATTAATTAGCACTTATATAAATAAATTTTGGCAGAGAAACCATTTTAATTAAATGAATTCGGCCTGTGATAGGGGCAGTTTCTTCCACCTCTCTAAGTCTTCTTTGAATAATAAAATAGCTGGTGAAAAATTTAAGCTGTACCATCTCTTTGAGTCGGGTGAGAATTTTATCCCTAAATATGTAATATAGTCTTTAGCCTCCTTGAATGGAATTGCTAGTGAATTTTTTAATTTGATAAGCCACATAAGTTCAGATTTTTCTTTATTTATTACAAAGCCGGTAAAGGCTTGAAAAGAGACTAGGGCCTTAATAATTATAGGTAGATTATACTTAAGGTTTTGAGCAAAAATGAGCAGATCATCTGCATATATAGCCTGATTGATTCTGTGCCCTTCAATATTAATCCCTACCAATTTTTGCCTGAATAGTATTGCTAGGGGCTCCAGAGCCAAATTGAAAAGAAGAGGGGACAATGGGCAACCCTGTCTTGTTCCTCGATACAGAGTAAATTTGTCTGATGTTAAAAAGTTAACACTTAAAGTCGCCCCTGGGTTTGAGTAAAGCAGAGCAATGGTCTGATAAAATTTGCCGTGTATGCCATAATTGTTGATAGTCGTAAACATATGATCCCATAATAGTGAATCTAACGCTTTTTGTGTATCTATGGAAATAATTGCAGCGTCCTCTGTTAGCTCTACTCCCCTTTCCTTCTTTAATTCACAATAATTAATCGCTATCTCTAATTTCCTAAGATTTTTTATAAGTGTCCTTCCTTTAATAAATCCTGTTTGGTCTGGGTGAATCAGTGTGCCTATCACTGTTTGAAGTCTATTGGCTAATATATGTGTGAGAATTTTGTAATCGGCATTTAACAGAGAGATAGGCCTATATGAATCCATTGATTCTTTGTTTTTACCTTGTTTAAAAATTTATATTATTCTAGATTCCATGAAGTGACTTGAAGGTGTTTTATTTTCTAAGAAAAAGTGATTAAAGACCTTATAGAGTATAGGGGTGATTTCATCAGTAAGAACTTTATATAGTTCTCCTGGGAGGTCATCTGGTCCTGGAGCCTTATTAAGCTTTAGTTTGTTTATAGATTTTTTAATCTCCTCTTCCATTATTGGGGAGTTTAAAGAGTCAAGATCCTCTTTGGCAATTTGGATTAGTTTAACCGTATTCCAAAATAGGTCTTTCTTTTGCTGATCTACTGTATGATCTTGATATAACCGTTTGAAATATTGCGAAAATTCCTCTAGAATATCTTGAGGAAGTGTACATGTTTTGTTTTTAGTTTTGATTAGAGATATGGTACTATTTGCTTTCCGTGTATTTACCAATCTGGCCAAGAACTTTCCTATCTTATTTCCATATTGCATATAGTAGCTATTTCTTCTTAACTCATTCTGTGATTCTTTTAAAATATACCAATTATCCCTTTGTTTTTTAGCTTCTAAGTATTCTCGCCAGTTACTTTCCCTATTATCCATAGCATATGTTTGATACTTATTTATAATTTGTTTAGTAAATTGGAGCCAATAAGAGTCATTTTTCCTTTTTAATTTTATTACATATGCAAGAATCTCTCCCCTTATTACCGCTTTAAAAGCTTGCCAGATAGTTTCTATATTTGATACTGAACCTTTATTTCTGTTATAATAAGTACTCCATTTATCAATCAAGAATCTCCGAAATTTTAAATTATTATATAAATATGTTGGAAAAAAGAATCTATTATTAACCGGTTTTGGCTTCATAATTAGCATAGATAATGAAATTGGGGCATGGTCTGATATAGTAATTGGCATAATTTCTGCTTTTTTTGTTAAGGAAAACAATTTATCGCTAATTAAAAACATGTCAATACATGACATAGATTTATGCGCTTTAGACAAGCAGGTAAATTCTTTGCTCTCCGGATGTGTATTTCTCCAGATATCCAATAAACCCAAATTGTAGCAAAATCTCTTAAACATTTTAGTATCTTTACACCCTGACAGAGCCTTTTTCCCCTTTCGACTCCCATCTAGAACACCAGAAGCTACCAGGTTTAGATCACCCCCGAGAATTATATTTTGGTCATACTCTAGTAGCTTAGCTTGTAAAAACTCCCAGAAAGAGTTTTTCTTTGTATTAGGGCCATAAACATTACATAAAACTATTCTTTTTAAGCCTAATTCTAGTTCAAGTATGATAAACCTCCCTTGTTGGTCAACCTCCCGTCTCAGAATTTTATATTTTAAAGTCTTTCTAAAGACTATGGCTACCCCTCTCTTTCGCTGTGTACCTGCCGCGTATACTACTTCTCCTACCCAACCCCATTTAAGTTTTTGACTTTTGAGGTCATTTAAATGAGTTTCTTGTAATAAACCAATATCTATTTTAAGCTTATTTTAATGTTGTAATACTGCTTTCCTCTTAACTGGGGAAGTAAACCCTCCCATATTCCATGATCCAAATCTACATGCCTCCACCCTTATTAATCTTTATTTTTCTTGTTCTAGCACCGAGATAATATCGAGGTAGGGGGAAAAAAAACTGCACCATCTTAAAAGAGACACACAGAGGAAGGGAGGGAGAGAGAGACACACACAGAGGAAGGGAAGGAGAGATACAGAAGAAGGGAGGGAGAGAGAGACACAGAGGAAGGGAGGGAGGGAGAGAGACAGAGGAAGAGAGAGAGGCAGAGAAAGGGAGGAGAGAGACACACAGAGGAAGGGAGGGAGAGAGACACAGATGAAGGGAGGTGAGAGAGGAAGAGAGAGAGGAAGAGAGAGAGAAAGAGAGAGAGAAAGAAAGGGACACATGGAGAGGGAGAGAAAGAGACACAGAGAAAGGGAGAGAGAGAGAGACATAGGAAGGGAGGGAGAGACAGTGGAAGGGAGGGAGAGAGACAGAGGAAGGGAGGGAGAGAGACACACAGATGAAGGGAGGGAGTGAGACACTTGGAGGAAGGGAGGGAGAGAGACACACAGATGAAGGGAGGTAAGAGAGGAAGAGAGAGCACATCTTCTTCCAGGCGGTTCCATCTTCATCCAGCCGGCTCCATCTTCATCCAGCCGGCATCTTCTATCTTCATCTCGGCGGCGTGGAGCGGGTCCATCCTGAAGACATCCGGCGCGGAGCAGCCTCTTTATATCGCCGCCGTATACTGAATCTTCAATGCAAGGGACGTGATTCAAAATGGTGTCCCTTGCATTCCTATTGGCAGATTTGATTTTGGAAATTCAAATCAGCCAATAGGATGGGAGCTACTGAAATCCTATTGGCTGTTCAAATCAGTCAATAGGATAAGAGCTACTGAAATTCTATTGGCTATTCTATAAGTAACTTTCTAATTTACTCCTACTATCAATTTTTCTTCATTCTTTTGCTATCTTTATTTAAAAAGCAGGGATTTTAAGCTTAGGAGCCAGCCCATTTTGGGTTTAGCTCCCTGGATAGCGCTTGCTTATTGGTGGCTACATTTAGCAAACAAATAAGCAAGCATAACCCAGGTTCTCAACCAAGAATGGTCCGGCTCTTAAGCCTTAAATTCCTGCTTTTTAAATAAAGATAGCAAGAGAACGAAGAAAAGTTACTAATAGGAGTAAATTAGAAATTTGCTTAAAATTGCATGCTCTATCTGAATCATGAACAAAAACTTTGGGTTTAGTGTCCCTTTAAATTAAAATATCACTCCTCACACTTTGCATTCATTTTGTTAACTGCTGATTGTGTGTGCAAACTGGAGGTTTACTGTCTTTAGCATATCATTTACTAAAGCACTTTGATTGGCCATGGGGCGGGAAAATAGAGTATTGTAGCACTGCCCTTTTATGAGGGTGTCAAGGGACATTGAGTTGAACTGCAAAGAAGAAGACAAATAATATATTTTACAAACTTTTCCATTTATGTATTATCATCTCCTTTACTTGTTATTATAGTGTTATTGTTGCTAATGAACTTATTTCCCATGAGTGAACTGGTCCTTTAAGCTTGAATAAGAAGACTACTGGCCAGGATTGGTCTGATAAGGAAATATCCCACGAACATTACACACGTACACGCGATAATCTAAGTTCAGTTTTTTGAGCTAGTTGTGTTTCCACTAGAGAAAAAAAACTGTTTAATTTAAACTTGTAATACCAGCGCAACCTGACTAGCGCAAAAATGAAAATCCTAGATGAGATACCGCTCCACTTGTAATCTAGCCCTAAATCTCATACACCTAGATTACGAGTTTTGCGGTAACAGGGGTGCGGTGCTAACGAGCATTTTTTTTTCTCACCGCTCACTTAAGACAACGCTGGTATTACAGGTTTTTTTAAACCCAGTGTTAATCCCTAAATCTAAGTCTAACCCTAACACCCCCCTAACTTAAATATAATTTAAATACATCTAAATAAAATTAATATAATTAAATAAATAATTCCTATTTAAAACTAAATACTTACCTATAAAATAAACCCTAAGCTAATGAAAGGTTCCTTTAAATGACGTCATCCAAGATGGCGTCCCTTGAATTCCGATTATAGGATTCTATCAGCCAATCAGAATTAAGGTAGGAAAAATCCTATTGGCTGATCCAATCAGCCAATAGAATTGAAGTTCAATCCTATTGGCTGATCCAATCAGCCAATAGGATTGAGCTTGCATTCTATTGGCTGTTCCAATCAGCCAATAGAATGCAAGCTCAATTCTATTGGCTGATTGGATCAGCCAATAGGATTTTTCCTACCTTAATTCCGATTGGCTGATTTCAAGGGAATTCAAGGGATGCCATCTTGGATGACGTCATTTAAAGGAACCTTCATTCATCGGGAGTCGTTGGAAGAAGAGGATGCTCCGCATCGGCTGGCTTGAAGATGGACCCGCTCCGCTCCGGATGGATGAAGATAGAAGATGCCGCCTGGATGAAGACTTCTGCCCGTTTGGAGGTCCTCTTCTGCCCAGATCGGATGAAGACTTCTGCTCCTCTGGAGGACCACTTGTGCCCGGCTGGGTGAAGACGTCTCAAGGTAGGGTGATCTTCAAGGGGTTAGTGTTAGGTTTTATTAAGGGGGGATTGGGTGGGTTTTAGAGTAGGTTTGGGTGTGTGGGTGGTGGGTTTTAATGTTGGGGGGGTATTGTATTTTTTTTTTACAGGTAAAAGAGCTGATTACTTTGGGGCAATGCCCCGCAAAAAGCCCTTTTAAGGGCTATTTGTAATTTAGTATAGGGTATGGATTTTTATTATTTTGGGGGGCTTTTTTATTTTGTTAGGGGGATTAGATTAGGTGTAATTAGTTTAAAATTCTTGTAATTCTTTTATTATTTTCTGTAATTTAGTGTTTGTTTTTTTCGTACTTTAGTTTATTTAATTTAATTGTAATTAATTGTAGTTAGTTTAGGTAATTTATTTAATTATAGTGTAGTGTTAGGTGTAATTGTAACTTAGGTTAGGATTTATTTTACAGGTAAATTTGTCTTTATTTTAACTAGGAAGTATTAAATAGTTAATAACTATTTAATAACTATTGTACCTAGTTAAACTAAATACAAACTTGACTGTAAAATAAAAATAAATCCTAAGATGGCTACAATGTAACAGTTATATTGTAGCTAGCTTAGGGTTTATTTTATAGGTAAGTATTTAGTTTTAAATAGGAATAATTTATTTAATTGTAGTAATTTTATTTCGTTTTATTTAAATTATATTTAAGTTAGGGGGGTGTTAGGGTTAGGGTTAGACTTAGGTTTAGGTGTTAATACATTTAATATAGTGGCAGTGACGTTGGGTGCGGCAGATTAGGGGTTAATAAATGTAGGTAGGTGTCGGCGATGTTAGGGACGGCAGATTAGGGGTTAATAAAATTTAAGTAGCGTTTGTGAGGCATGAGTGCGGCGGTTTAGGGGTTAATATATTTATTCAAATGGCGGCGATGTCCGGTCGGCAGATTAGGGGCTAAAAACTTTATTTAACTGTTTGCGATGTGGGGGGGGGGGGGCTCGGTTTAGGGGTTAATAGGTAGTTTATGGGTGTTAGTGTACTTTTTAGCACTTTAGTTAAGATTTTTATTCTACGGCGTTAGCCCTTAAAACTTTTAACTACTGACTTTTAAATGCGGTATCAGTCTTGACAGGAGAGGGTGTACCGCTCACTTTCTCCAAGACTCGTAATACCGGCGTTAGGAAAATCCCATTAAAAAGATAGGATACGCAATTGACGTAAGGGGATTTGCGGTATGCTCGAGTAGCGGAAAAAAGTGAGAGGTACACCTGTACCTGCCAGACTTGTAATAGCAGCGGGCGTTAAAAAGCAGCGTTGGGACCTCTCAACGCTGCTTTTTAACCCTAACGCAAGACTTGTAATCTAGCCGATAGTTTACACACAGGTACATAACTAAATAATAATTTTTTTTACAAATCCATAGTTTGAGACCAAAAATTGCATTTGCTAGTATTATATCTCTGTATGTACAGAATGTACTGAAAAAACATTTGGGTGAGTCTATGGTGTTCCTACTTACAATTCTTTAACTTAATCTCATGAGGTTAGTGGTGCACAATGTAGGGAGATACTTCAGTGGCACCTGGATAAGCACACTTCACTGTTTGCTTCCTTAGGTATGGTAGTATTCTCGCTCAATTTAGTTCAAGGGACGCTCAAGTCAAAATAAAACTTCATGATTCAGATACAGCATCCAATTTTAAACAACTTTCCAATTTACTTCCATTAACAAAATGTGCACAGTCTTTTAATATTTACACTTTTTGAGTCACCAGATCCTACTGAGCATGTGCAAGAGTTCACAGCATATACGTATATTCATTTGTGATTGGCTGATGGCTGTCACATGATCCAGGGGGAGTGGAAATCGACATAGCTTTGCAATTTATTTAAAAAAAATCTACTACTCATTTGCAGTTCAGACTAAGTGCTATTGCATTATCTTTTTATCATGCATGCATTTGTTGATTATGCAAATCTACTGTATTGACTGGTCCTTTAATGGTCATAGAAGAGAGCAGAAACAAAATACCAATAGTGCAATACTGTCTGTTTATTTTACAATATTAAAAACGCTTAGGTTTAGCAAAGGTTCTGCTCACATTTAGTAACCTCAATGGAGTATGAGGTATTGATAATGCAGAGTATAAAACTGACAGATACTTTCAGGTTAACTTTACATGCCTCTGTGGTGAAAGCTGAATTGTGATTGGATATAGATGGTCACATGATGTTAAAACATTTATGGAGATTTAATTCAAGCTAGAAAAAGTGTCATGTGACCCGGCCATATGAATTGATTTTAACAATCCATACATGTTTAAAGGAAAAAAAGAATTATGTGCAAAGTATAAATATAAATTGTGCAGAACTTGATTGCATATACAGAGTCGATGTACAGAATGCCTTAATCTTGCTGGATGACTGAGGGTTGCTTCACTGCAGCATCAAGCTGGATGATTGTGCAGAGTGAAGGGTGTGTAACATCAGCCCTTGCATCTGGAAGTCCCAGAGTTGACTTGCCTGAGCGTTCCGGAGCCATTTTGGATGCTAAGCCCTGTTGTTAAGTAAGGGGCTCCATGAGCAGCTTGCTTCAATATTGGGATCTGGATATCTTCAGCACACATTGGGATAAATCCAATGACAGTTCTTGTTCCAATTTAAATAGTGCTTTGTTGTCTGGGTTTTTTCCCTGTTGTGTTTGCCATGTGCTGCTGGCAGCCATTATACTCACCTCTTTTCCTGACTATGGTGCATTGTGGGGGATGCTGCTCATTTCCTGCACTTCCTTTTATGGCCATACTGGTGTGCATCATCCATGTGAGACAGGATGCAGTCTCAAAATTGTGACGTCATCACTAATTATTTAAAGGGCCTCTGTTTAGTATGCTTTGCCTTTGCGTTGTCTCAGACCTGTTTGTGAGAGTTCCTGTGAATTACCTGGCTGCCTGACGTCCTTCCTGGTTCCTGATCCCTGGCTTGTTCCTGACTCTGCTGTTTTCCTTGTTCCTGATTCTGGCTCGTCTGACTATTCGCTTTGGCTCCTGACTCGGCTCGTCTGACTACCAGCTCTGGTTTTGACTCCTGGCTTGTTATTTGACATTTATGGAGATTTAATTCAAGCTAGAAAAAGTGTAATGTGACCCAGCCATATGAATTGATTTTAACAATCCATATATGTTTAAAGGAAAAAAAGAATTGTGTGCAAAGTATAAATATAAATTGTGCAGAACTTGATTGCATATACAGAGTCGATGTACAGAATGCCTTAATCTTGCTGGATGATTGAGGGTTGCTTCACTGCAGCATCAAACTGGATGATTGTGCAGAGTGAAGGGTGTGTAACATTAGCCCTTGCATCTGGAAGTCCCAGAGTTGACTTGCCTGAGCATTCCGGAGCCATTTTGGATGCTAAGCCCTGTTGTTAAGTAAGGGGCTTCATGAGCAGCTTGCTTCAATATTGGGATCTGGATATCTTCAGCACACATTGGGATAAAATCCAATGACAGTTCTTGTTCCAATTTAAATAGTGCTTGGATGTCAGGGTTTTTTCCCTGTTGTGTTTGCCATGTGCTGCTGGCAGCCATTATACTCACCTCTTTTCCTGACTATGGTGCATTGTGGGGGATGCTGCTCATTTCCTGCACTTCCTTTTATGGCCAGACTGGTGTGCATCATCCATGTGAGACAGGATGCAGTCTCAGAATTGTGATGTCATCACTAATTATTTAAAGGGCCTCTGTTTAGTATGCTTTGCCGTTGCGTTGTCTCAGGCCTGTTTGTGAGAGTTCCTGTGTATTACCTGGCTGCCTGACGTCCTTCCTGGTTCCTGATCCCTGGCTTGTTCCTGACTCTGCTGTTTTCCTTGTTCCTGATTCCGGCTCGTCTGACTATTCGCTCTGGTTTTGACTCCTGGCTTGTTATTTGACTTGTGGACTTTTTTATTATTTTTTGCTATTGATAAAGGTGTGATTATTTTTGCACTTCTTGTCTCAGTCTGATTCCTGGCACCCTGACATTACGCAAAGGCCATGAATCCTGATGCTGCTAATTATTCACCTTTACCTGCCATCATTTCCAGGATGGATGTACAGGATCTCCGCTTGGATCAATTTGCACTAGCCCTGCAAACCCTGCTGACTCGCACTGCACATTTGGACCAAAGTGTCCCGCAAGTTATGGCTGCTCCTGTTTCCGCTGCTGCACCTATGCCTACTAGGAGCATGTCCGGTTCTGCACCTCTACCTCAGCGATATGGAGGCGATCCTATTCAGTGCAGAGGGTTTTTGAACCAGGTGGGCATTTACTTTGAGATGTTACCTCAGGCGTTTCCCTCTGACAGAGCTAAGGTGGGATTTCTCATCTCGTTACTCTCTGACACAGCTCTTGCTTGGGCTAATCCCTTGTGGGAGACTAATAAACCTGTGATTTCAAATTACCCTGAATTTGTGGCCTCCTTTCGAAGGGTATTTGATATTCCGGCTCGCTCCTCCTCTGCTGCTAAACGTCTCATGTCCATTAAGCAAGGTACAAGATCTGTTGCTCAGTATGCTATTGAGTTCCGTACGCTTGCCTCAGAGGTTGGTTGGAACAATGAAACACTTGTTGCCGCCTTCTTTCATGGGCTCTCTGATGCGATTAAAGACAAAGTTGCTGCCAGAGATTTACTAGAGGATCTCGAGGCATTGGTGTCTTTTTTGATCCTAATTGACATCAGACTCAGAGAGAGGCCCTCTTTCAAGGAACGCTTGCAGAAGTCTCCTGTTCCGTTGTCTCCGACGTGTTTGTTCCCACCCATGCTTCCCTCTCCTCCCATGCCTCCTGGTCCAGAGTCACCAGGTACTGCTGAGCCGATGTAGTTGGGATTCACGCGTCTCTCCGCAGCGGAGAGGGCCTTTAGAAGGAGGGAGGGCCTCTGTCTCTATTGTGGGTTACAGGGCCACCTTTTGAAGTCTTGTCCTACACGGCCGGGAAACGCTCACACCTAAGGTCCTGTCGGGGGCAGACATTGGGTGGTTTATCCTCGTCCCCGGAACCACTTAAGGAGAAACCTTTGGTCACGGTTGTCCTTTCCTGGGTGGACTCCTCCATAGTCACTCAGGCTTTTGTTGACTCCGGTGCTGTGGGCTATTTCATTGACAGTGCTTTTGTATCAAAGCTCTCCATTCCTGTTTTGCCTCAGTCCATTCCGCATACTATTGAGGCCATTGATGGCAGGCCCCTTCAGCCCGCACTCGTTACTCACGAAACTGCTCCGTTGTCCATGGCTGTTGGGGCTCTCCATTTTGAAAATCTCCAGTTCCAGGTGATAAACTATCCGCATTTTCCGGTTGTTCTGGGTTAGCCCTGGCTCCAAAAGCACAATCCCAGTCTCGACTGGCGCAGGTCTGAAATTTTGTCGTGGTCCCAGCAATGTATTTCCACTTGTCTTCAGAAACCAGTTAAAGTCTTGTGCACTTCTTCGGTATCTCAATTGCCGGAGGAGTACCGAGAGTTCCTAGACGTGTTTGACAAGGTGCGTGTCGGTAAGCTGCCTCCTCACCGGTCTTACGATTGTGCCATAGACCTGCAAACCGGAGCCATTCCTCCTCGGGGCCGGGTGTACCCTCTGTCTGTTGCAGAGAATTGTGCTATGGAGGAGTATGTTGCCGATGCTCTGTCGCGGGGGATCATCCGCAAATCCTGCTCTGCTGCAGGGGCTGGCTTCTTCTTTGTGAAGAAAAAGGGTGGCGAGTTAAGACCATGTATCGATTATAGGGGTCTTAATCATCTTACCATTAAGAATGCTTAACCTATTCCGCTCATTACGGAACTCTTTGACCGCCTCAAGGGAGCTACGGTTTTTACTAAACTTGATTTGAGAGGAGCGTACAATCTCGTTAGGATTAAGGAGGGCCAGAAATGGAAAACAGCATTTAACACCAGGAGCGGGCATTATGAGTACCTTGTAATGCCCTTTGGCCTATGTAATGCTCCTGCTGTTTTTCAGGAATTTATTAATGATTACAAGATATGTTGCAACAGTGTGTGGTGGTGTACTTAGACGACATCCTCATACACTCACCCACACATGAGGCTCATCGTTCTGATGTTACACGGGTTCTTCAGAGACTACGTGAGAACGGCCTGTTTTGTAAACTCGAGAAATGTGAGTTCCATCAGACTCAAGTAACCTTCCTAGGTTATGTTATCTCCGTTGCAGGGTTCTCCATGGATCCTGACAAGTTATCTGCAGTTCTGCAGTGGCCTCGCCCAGTTGGTCTTCGGTCTATTCAACGTTTTTTGGGGTTCGCCAATTACTATAGAAAGTTTATTAAAAACTTTTCTTTCTTGGTCAAACCTATCACAGACATGACCCATAAAGAGAATGATCCACTCCATTGGTCACCTACTGCCATTAAGGCCTTTGATAGTCTTAAGACTTTGCTGCCGCTCCAGTTCTGGCTCATCCTAACCCTGTCCTGCCTTTCGTTCTTGAGGTCGATGCATCTGAGACTGGAGTAGGTGCCCACTTGTTTCAACGTCCTACGCCTGACGGTTCCTTGCATCCGTGTGGTTTCTTCTCTAAGAAATTGTCTCCAGCGGAGTGCAATTATGAAATTGGCGACAGGGAATTACTGGCCATAATTTTGGCACTCAAGGAATTGAGGCATCTTCTCGAGGGTACTAGCGTGCCAGTGCTCATTCTTACTGACCAGAAGAATTTAACTTATCTATCTGAAGCAAAACGTTTGTCGCCCTGACAGGCCAGATGGGTGCTATTTTTGTCTCGGTTTAATTATGTGGTCTCCTACCTGCCTGGTAGTAAGAATGTTAGGGCTGATGCCCTCTCATGACAATTTTGGCCTCTGTCCAAGGAGGAGTCTGTACCTACTCCTGTTATACCTCCTAACCATATTTTTGCTACCATACGTACTAATTTGACTTCTCCCTTGGGGGAGGAGATCCTGGCTGCACAAACCAATGCACCTCCTGAGAAACCTAGTGGTAAGTGTTTTGTTCCTGAGAATCTTCGAACTAAACGTTTGCACACTTACCACTATCCTAAAGTCGCAGGTCACCCAGGCAAGAACCAAATGATTTGGTCTGTCACTCGACAATTCTGGTGGCCAGGTCTTCGTTCTGATGTTGCTGCGTATGTTGCCTCCTGCTCAGTTTGTGCACAGAATAAGACTCCTCGACGTCTTCCTGTGGGTCTTCTTCAACCTATTGCTAATAGTGAGCGTCCTTGGACACATCTTTCCATGGACTTCATTGTCGAGCTCCCTGTTTCCAATAGCAATACTGTTATCCTTATGGTGGTTGACCGTTTTTCTAAAATATCACATTGCATTCCCTTGATGAAGCTGCCTACCTCTCAGGAGCTTGCTTCAATTTTTGCCCGGGAGGTCTTCCGTTTACATGGGTTACCCAAGGAGATAGTGTCGGACCGGGGTAGCCAGTTTGTCTCCAGATTTTGGTTTTCCTTTTGTGCTCAAATGGGGATCCAGCTTTCCTTCTCCTCGGCATATCACCCTCAATCCAATGGGGCTTCGGAACGGTCTAATCAAGCTCTGGAACAGTTCCTCCATTGCTATGTCTCAGATCACCACAATAGTTGATCTGAACTGTTACCTTGGGCAGAGTTTGCTCGTAATAGTGCTATTAATGCTTCCTCCAAGTTATCCCAGTTCATGGCAAATTATGGGTTTCAACCATCCTTGTTGCCCGATTCATTCATGTCTCAGGGTATTCCGGCTTTGGAGGAGCATCTCCGGCACCTCCATTCCACGTGGGTGCAGATTCAGGATTACCTTCATCGTTCTATGCAGCACCAAAAGATCCAGGCTGATCGTAGGCGTCTGCCCTCACCTTCCTACCAGGTTGGTGAGAGAGTTTGGCTGTCCTCCCGCAACTTGAACCTTCGTGTGCCTTCCAATAAATTGGCTCCCCATTATATTTTTCCTTTTCGAATACTCCGACGGGTTAATCCTGTGGCCTACGCTCTTGACCTTCCTCCTGCTATGCGCATCTCCAATGTTTTTCATGTCTCCCTCTTGAAACCATTGGTTTGTAATCGGTTTACCACTGTGTTGCCTCGTCTCTGTCCTATCTTTGTTGAGAACCATGAGGAGTATGAGGTCAGCAGCATTATTGACTCTCGTATGTCCAGGGGACATGTACAGTATTTGGTTCACTGGAGGGGCTACGGTCCGGAGGAGCGTTCTTGGGTTCCCTCCTCTGATGTTCATGCTCCTGCCCTCCTCCATGCCTTCCATGCCCATTTCCCCAATAAGCCTTTTGTCCTCCGGCGGGGGAGGGGTCTTTGATGGGAGGGTACTTTCAGGGTTTTTTCCCTGTTGTGTTTGCCATGTGCTGCTGGCAGCCATTTTACTCAACTCTCTTCCTGACTATGGTGCATTGTGGGGGATGCTGCTCATTTCCTGCACTTCCTTTTATGGCCAGACTGGTGGACATCATCCATGTGAGACAGGATGCAGTCTCAGAATTGTGATGTCATCACTTATTATTAAAAGGGCCTCTGTTCAGTATGCTTTGCCTTTGCGTTGTCTCAGACCTGTTTGTGAGAGTTCCTGTGTTTTACCTGGCTGCCTGACGTCCTTCCTGGTTCCTGATCCCTGGCTTGTTCCTGACTCTGCTGTTTTCCTTGTTCCTGATTCCGGCTCGTCTGACTATTCGCTTTGGCTCCTGACCATACATTTAGTGCATTATTTCTGTGCCCTTTTTTCACGCTGCATGGCTCAGGGCTGAAAACTACAAGTTCCAGAATGCTGTGCAGCAAGGACCTACAAATCGGAAGGGGAGGGAGGAGTTCCCACCCAGAGTGGAGGAAGAGGGAGGTAGCTGCTTCCATGCCGAGCACAGGGCTCTGTGAAAGTAGCAGCTATAGACCTTTGGATTACATAATGCATATTAGCATGTTACATGTATCTTTTATTATTTATTTTCCAGTGATTACTTTATGTATTTAGTGGAAGATGATAGTAAGCAGGGTGCTGAAAAAGGCTTATTTAAAGATGTTGACTTTAGTATCACTTACAGCTTCTCAAATCTTGAAGATGCAATCTTGAAGCTTTTGACGTACATTAAACTCTGAGCTTACTATGTAAATTTCAGTTGTTAGTTATACCTCTAAATCTATCCTGCATCCGTGATTTACAATAATCTCTTGTTATCTGCATAGTCCCAAATATTTGTAGACTTTTCAAGTTCAGTTGATATTTTTTTTAAAATAATTTTTTCATCCACCCATTTAAAAACCTGTATGCATCAATACAAAAATGTCAAGTGAAATAAAACAGCTATATCAATATGAGTGTTTTCTTGTAAGGAGGGACTGTCTTAAAAATTGTCACCAGATGTAGAGATTGCAGAGTGAGGGTTTGGGGGTTGTTGAATTAGGTATATGTGTGTGTTTTTGTGTGAGGGTGAGGGAGGTGTCTGGAACTCAGTATGCTGGAATGGAAAACCAAAACAAAGAAAGTATTTTCTTGACCAAAATTTACTGAAGAAATATAATGCAGAGGTCTTTGATCTCAACAGTAGGATAAGCATACACAAGTATCACAGCAGAGGTATTTGGTCTCAGCAGTAGGATAAGCACACATAAGTATCACAGCAGAGGTTTTTGGTCTCAACAGTAGGTTGAGCATACACAAGTATCACAGCAGAGGCCTTTGGTTTTAGCAGTAGGATAAGCATACACACGTATCACAGAAGAGGTCTTTGGTCTCAGCAGTAGAATGAGCATACACAAGTATCACAGCAGAGGTATTTGGTCTCAGCAGTAAGATAAGCATGGACAAGTATCACAACATAGGTCTTTGGTCTCAGCAGTAGGATAAGCATACACAAGTATCACAGCAGAGGGTTTTGGTCTCAGCAATAGGATAAGCATACATAAGTATCACATCAGAGGTCTTTGGTCTCAGCAGTAGGATAAGAATACACATGTATCACAGCAGAGGTCTTTGGTCTCAGCAGTAGGAAAAGCATACCCAAGTATCACCCAAGTATTACAGCAGAGGTCTTTGGTCTCAGCAGTAGGAAAAGCATACCCAAGTATCACCCAAGTATCACAGCAGAGGTCTTTGATCTCAGCAGTAGGATAAGCATTCACAAGCAGGGACCTTCAGACAAGGACCTTCTTAGGCAATAACTCAGTACAGAGTGATGTACTGAGTAGCCTTTTATAGGGTCTTCCACACCTGCACCTTCCAAAAAAGTGCCCATCGGGCTTGTCTGGCTATATGTCTGCCACTGTACGCAGGTATTCTAGGTTTTCGAAAATCTGTATACACAGTGATAGAGTGATCCGCTCCTTCCAGAAGGTGTCTCCATTCTTCTAATGCTGTTTTTATGGCAAGTAATTCTCTGTCCCCAACATCATAGTTTCTCTCTGCTGGGGAGAGAACTCAAGACAAAAAAGCCACCGGGTGAAGATAATCCCTGTCACCAGCTCTTTGTGATAATACTGCCCCCATCAACTTCAACATAAAAGGGTTGTCGTGGCTCAGGCAAAATTGAGATAAGTGAGGAGGTGAAGAGTAGTGATGTCATGAACAGTTAGCCGGAGAACAGTTCCCGGCGAACATAGCTTGTTTGCGTTCGCCGCTGCGGGCGAACATATGCGATGTTCGATCCACCCCCTATTTGTCATCATTGAGGAAACTTTTACCCTGTATCTCACAGCCTTCTGACACATTTGAGCCAATCAGCAGCAGACCCTCCCAGCTCCTGGGCAGCAGCCATTTTAGATTCATTACGATCTTGCTTTCTTAGTGAGAGGAGCTTTAGTGTTGCTGCTGCTGACATTATAGGGAAATAGATAGCTAGGCTAGTGTATTTAGTGTCCACTACAGTCCTGAAGGACTCATCTAATCTCTGCTGTAAGGACAGCACCCCAAAAAGCCATTTTTAGGGCTAGAACTTCAGTCGTTTTTTTTTTTTTTAATTTGTAATTTTATTTGCATTTGCCTGGCTTTCAGCCTGTGTGTGAGGCTCACAGCATATACTGTGATTAGTGCCACCACTGATATCTGCTTAACATTAGTGTAAATTTAAACAACAAAACTTTTAAATCATTTTGCTAGTGTAATCTAATTTCATTTTCTATCTGGCCTGTGTGTCAGGCTTACACAGCATACACTGTGGTTAATTGCTGTGCCAGCAGCCACCACTCATATCTGCTTAACATTATTTTAAATTAAAAAAAAAAAAATTAAATAATTTTGCTAGTGTAATCTAATTTCATTTTCTATCAGGCCTGTGTGTCAGGCTTACACAGCATACACTCTGGTTAATTGCTGTGCCAGCAGCCACCACTCATATCTGCTTAACATTATTGTAAATTAAAAAAAAAAAAACTTTTAAATCATTTTGCTAGTGTAATCTAATTTCATTTTCTATCAGGCCTGTGTCTCAGGCTCACACAGCATATACTGTGGTTAATTGCTCTGTGCCAGCAGCCACCACTCATATCTGCTTAACATTAATGTAAATTTAAACAACCAAACTTTTAAATCATTTTGCTAGTGTAATCTAATTTCATTTTCTATCAGGCCTGTGTGTCAGGCTTACACAGCATATACTGTGGTTAATTGCTGTGCCAGCAGCCACCACTCATATCTGCTTAACATTATTGTATTTTTTAAAAAAAAAAAACGTTTAAATCATTTTGCTAGTGTAATCTAATTTCATTTTATATCAGGCCTGTGTCTCATTTAATCATTTTGCTAGTGTAATCTAATTTCATTTTCTATCAGGCCTATGTGCCAGGCTTACACAGCATACACTGTGGCATACACTGTGGTTAATTGCTGTGCCAGCAGCCACCACTCATATCTGCTTAACATTATTGTAAATTTAAAAAAAAACCTTTTAAATCATTTTGCTAGTGTAATCTAATTTCATTTTCTATCAGGCCTGTGTCTCAGGCTCACACAGCATATACTGTGGTTAATTGCTCTGGGCCAGCAGCCACCACTCATATCTGCTTAACATTAGTGTAAATTTAAACAACCAAACTTTTAAATCATTTTGCTAGTGTAATCTAATTTCATTTTCTATCAGGCCTGTGTGTCAGGCTTACACAGCATATACTGTGGTTAATTGCTGTGCCAGCAGCCACCACTCATATCTGCTTAACATTATTGTAAATTAAAAAAAAACAACTTTTAAATCATTTTGCTAGTGTAATCTAATTTCATTTTCTATCAGGCCTGTGTCTCAGGCTCACACAGCATATACTTTGGTTAATTGCTCTGTGCCAGCAGCCACCACTCATATCTGCTTAACATTAATGTAAATTTAAACAACCAAACTTTTAAATCATTTTGCTAGTGTAATCTAATTTCATTTTCTATCAGGCCTGTGTGTCAGGCTTACACAGCATATACTGTGGTTAATTGCTGTGCCAGCAGCCACCACTTATATCTGCTTAACATTATTGTAAATTAAAAAAAAACCTTTAAATCATTTTGCTAGTGTAATCTAATTTCATTTTCTATCAGGCCTGTGTCTCATTTAATCATTTTGCTAGTGTAATCTAATTTCATTTTCTATCAGGCCTGTGTGTCAGGCTTACACAGCATACACTGTGGCATACACTGTGGTTAACTGCTGTGCCAGCAGCCACCACTCATATCTGCTTAACATTATTGTAAATTTTAAAAAAAAACTTTTAAATCATTTTGCTAGTGTAATCTAATTTCATTTTCTATCAGGACTGTGTCTCAGGCTCACACAGCATATACTGTGGTTAATTGCTCTGTGCCAGCAGCCACCACTCATATCTGCATAAACATTATTGTAAATTTAAAAAAAACAACTTTTAAATCATTTTGCTAGTGTAATCTAATTTCATTTTCTATCAGGCCTGTGTCTCAGGCTCACACAGCATATACTGTGGTTAATTGCTCTGTGTCAGCCAGGCAGCCACCACTCATATCTGCTTAACATTAGTGTAAATTTAAACAACAAAACTTTTAAATCATTTTGCTAGTGTAATCTAATTTCATTTTCTATCAGGCCTGTGTGTCAGGCTTCTGTATTGTAAATTAAAAAAAAACAACTTTTAAATCATTTTGCTAGTGTAATCTAATTTCATTTTCTATCAGGCCTGTGTCTCAGGCTCACACAGCATATACTGTGGTTAATTGCTCTGGGCCAGCAGCCACTACTCATATCTGCTTAACATTAGTGTAAATTTAAACAACCAAACTTTTAAATCATTTTGCTAGTGTAATCTAATTTCATTTTCTATCAGGCCTGTGTGTCAGGCTCACACAGCATATACTGTGGTTAATTGCTGTGCCAGCAGCCACCACTCATATCTGCTTAACATTATTGTAAATTTAAAAATAAAAACTTTTAAATCATTTTGCTAGTGTAATCTAATTTCATTTTCTATCAGGCCTGTGTGTCAGGCTTACACAGCATATACTGTGGTTAATTGCTGTGCCAGCAGCCACCACTCATATCTGCTTAACATTATTGTAAATTTAAAAATAAAAACTTTTAAATCATTTTGCTAGTGTAATCTAATTTCATTTTCTATCAGGCCTGTGTCTCAGGCTCACACAGCATATACTGTGGTTAATTGCTGTGCCAGCCACCACTCATAAACATTATTGTAAATAAAAAAACAACAACTTTTAAATCATTTTGCTAGTGTAATCTAATTTCATTTTCCATCAGCCTGTGTGTCAGGCCCACATCATATAGTGTGATTAATAGCTCTTTTTTCCACCACTTATATCTGGTGTAACATTAGTGTAAATTTTGTAAATTTTATTTTTTACATCAGTCCTCTTCTAGTGTTATTTAATATTAGTTGCCAGGCCAGCCTGGCTGCCATTAGTGCCAGCCTGTGTGTCAGACTGCCAGCATATACTGTGCCTACTTCCATCCTCAGTGCCAATCCACCACTCCTATCTGGTGTAACATTAGTTTAAATTTTGTAAAAAAAAACTTTTACATCAGTCTTCTAGTGTTATTTAATTTTAGTTGCCAGGCCAGCCTGCCACTAGTGCCAGCCTGTGTGTCAGGCTGCCAGCACATACTGTGCCTACTTCTATCCTGAGTGCCATCACTCCAATCTGTTGTAACATTAGTGTAACTTTTTTAAAAACAAACTTTTACATCAGTCTGCTATTGTTATTTAATTGCAGTTGCCTGTCTGCCAGCGTGTGTGCCAGGCCCACTTTCCAACTAGTGCCACAAATCATATTTGTTATAACAGTAGTGTAAATATTTTGAATAAAAACTTTTTTGACTGTGAATCATCAGTCTGCTAGTGCAATTGAATTGCAGTTGCCTGCCTGCCAGCGTGGGTGCCAGGCCCACTTGCCAACTAGTGCCACCAATCATATTTGTTATAACAGTATTGTAAATATTTAAAATAAAAACTTTTTTGACTGAGAAACATCAGTCATCTAGTGTAATCTAATTGCAGTTGCCTTCCTCCCAGCGTGTGTGCCAGGCCCACTTGCCAACTAGTGCCACCAATCATATTTGTTATAACAGTAGTGTAAATATTTAAAAAAAATATTTTTTGACTGTGAAAGATCAGTCTGCTAGTGTAATCTAATTGAAGTTGCCTGCCTGCCAGCGTGTGTGCCAGGCCCACTTGCTGCCAACTATTGCCACCAATCATATTTGTTATAACAGTTTTGAAAATATTTAAAATCAAAACTTTTTTGACTGTGAATCATCAGTCTGCTAGTGCAATTGAATTGCAGTTTCCTGCCTGCCAGCGTGTGTGCCAGGCCCGCTAGCCAACTAGTGCCCCCACTAATATTTGTTGTAACGGTATTGTAAATATTTTGAATAAAAACTTTTTTGACTGTGAATCATCAGTCTGCTAGTGCCATTGAATTGCAGTTGCCTGCCTGCCAGCATGTGTGCCAGGCCCACTTGCTGCCAACTACTGCCACCAATCATATTTGTTATAACAGTATTGTAAATATTTAAAATAAAAACTTTTTTGACTGTGAAACATCAGTCATCTAGTGTAATCTAATTGCAGTTGCCTTCCTCCCAGTGGGTGTGCCAGGCCCACTTGCCAAGCCAACTAGTGCCACCAATCATATTTGTTATAACAGTTTTGAAAATATTTAAAATAAAAACTTTTTTGACTGTGAATCATCAGTCTGCTAGTGCAATTGAATTGCAGTTGCCTGCCTGCCAGCGTGTGTGCCAGGCCCACTTGACAACTAGTGCCACCAATCATATTCGTTATAACAGTATTTTAAATATTTAAAAAAAAAATTTTTTGACTGTGAAGCATCAGTCAGCTAGTGTAATCTAATTGCAGTTGCCTTCCTCCCAGCGTGTGTGCCAGCCAGGCCCACTTGCCAACTAGTGCCACCAATCATATTTGTTGTCACAGTACTTTTAATATTTAAAAAATAAACATTTTTGACTTTGAAACATCAGTCTGTTTTTTTGTGTCAGGCTCACAGCGTATACTGTGCCCACTTGCCCAGTGCCACCACTCATAATTTGTTTAATAGTATTGTAAGTGTACATTTTAAAAAAAATTACAGGCAGAGGCAGGCCACCCCGCAGGTGCCGTCGTGGTCGTGGTGCTGTGATTCCTTTAGACAAATATGCACATTGTTCAGAGGCCAGGTGCCAGGGACGCGAAAAGTTCTGAGGGGGACCTAGTTGAATGGCTAACACAGGACACCCAATCTTCTACAGCTTCCGCTCCTAGTCCTCCTAACCTTGACGCACCATCCACCTCCAGCTGTGCTTTGGGCACCTCTCAAGTGACCAGTGCCACTCGCCCGCCTGTCGCCACCACCAACACTAGCACCACAGCCACTTCACTTGATCTGTCAGAGGAGTTATTGACACATCAGTTGGAAGAAATGAGTGATGTGCAACCATCATTGACAGAGGATGTAGATAACAGTGATATGTCTCAGTCAGGCAGCATTACAGACATGGAGGTACGGTGTGATGATGATGATTATGTTGTACCCGCTGCTGCTTCCTTTGTTGATGTGTCAGATACAAGTGAAGCGGTTGATGATGATGTGTCCGTGGATGTCACGTGGGTGCCTGCTAGAAGAGAAGAAGAAGAGGGGGAAAGTTCAGATGGGGAGACAGAGAGGAGGAGGAGGAGGAGATGAGTTGGAAGCAGGGGGAGGTCGTTGCAAGGAGCTAGTGGCACAGCCAGACAGCATGCATCGGCACCCGGGGTCAGCCAGACAGCACGCCGACGCCAATCAACGCATGCTGTTGACACCACCAGAATGCCGTCATCGCAGAGCTCAGCAGTGTGGCATTTTTTTTGTGTGTCTGCCTCTGACAATAGCGATGCCATTTGCAACCTGTGCCAAAAGAAACTGAGTCGTGGGAAGTCCAACACCCACCTAGGTACAACTAGGCACATGGTCTCACATCACAAACGCCGATGGGAAGAACACATGAGTAGAAGCAGCACACAATTTCAAAGCCGCCCTCCTCTTCCTGGTCCAGCATCTTCAGCCACGTCAACCACTGCTGTCCTCCTTGCCCCCTCTCAACCATCCTCCACTCTGTCTCTCTTATGTAGCAGTTCCTGGTCATCTGCCCACAGTCAGGTGTCTGTCAAGGACATGTTTGAGCGTAAGAAGCCAAATTCCCAAAGTCACCCCCTTGCCCGGCGTCTGACAGCTGGCTTGTCTGAACTCTTAGCCCGCCAGCTTTTTCCATACAAGCTGGTGGAGTCTGAGGCTTTCAAAAAATTTGTATCTATTGGGACACCGCAGTGGAAGGTACCTGGCCGAAATTTCTTTTCACAAAAGGCAATCCCAAACCTGTACTCGATTGTGCGAAAGGAAGTAATGGCATGTCTGGCACACAGCGTTGGGGCAAGGGTCCATATGACCACTGATAGCTGGTCTGCAAAGCATGGTCAGGGCAGGTATATCACCTACACTGCGCATTGGGTAAACCTGCTGACGGCTGACAAGCATGGAATGCGTGGCTCTGCAGAGGAGTTGGTGACACCGCCACGACTTGCAGGCAGGGCTGCTGCTACCTCCTCTACCCCTCCTACTCCATCCTCTTCCATAACCTCTTCCTCGGCTGAGTCCTCTTCTGCTGCTGCGTCTTGCTCCACATCAACGGCACCCCCTCAGCTCCCCAGGTACTATTCAACATCCCGGATACGGCAGTGTCACGCCGTCTTGGGGTTGACTTGCCTGAAAGCCGAGAGTCACACCGCACCAGCACTCCTGTCCACCCTGAATGCACAGGTGGATCAGTGGCTGACTACGCACCAACTGGAGATTGGCAAGGTTGTTTCTGACAATGGAAGTAATTTGGTGGCGGCATTGAAATTGGGCAAGTTGACACATGTGCCGTGCATGGCACATGTGTGTAATCTGATTGTACAATGCTTTGTGCATAAGTACCCAGGCTTACAGGATGTCCTGAAGCAGGCCAGGAAGGTGTGTGGCCATTTCAGGCGTTCCTACATGGCCATGGTGCACTTGTCCGATATCCAGCATCGAAACAACCTGCCAGTGAGGCGCTTGATTTGCGACAGCCCGACACGGTGGAATTCAACACTCCTAATGTTCGACCGCCTGCTCCAACAAGAAAAGGCTGTTAATGAGTATTTGTATGACTGGGGTGCTAGGACAGCCTCTGGGGAGCTGGGGATTTTTTTGCCAAATTACTGGACGCTCATGCGCAATGCCTGTAGGCTCATGCGTCCTTTTGAGGAGGTGACAAACCTTGTCAGTCGCACCGAAGGCACCATCAGCGACATCATACCATTTGTTTTCTTCCTGGAGCGTGCCCTGCGAAGAGTGCTGGATCAGGCCATAGATGAGCGTGAAGAGGAAGAGTTGTGGTGTCCATCAGCACCAGAAACAGCCTTATCAGCATCGCTTGCTGGACCTGCGGCAATGCAGGAAGAGGATTGTGAGGAAGAGGAGTCAGAGGAGGAATGTGGCTTTGAGGAGGAGGAGGAGGAAGACCAAGCAAAACAGGCATCCCAGGGTGCTCGTTGTTGTCCTATCTGGTACCCGTGGTGTTGTACGTGGCTGGGGGGAAGAAGATACCTTCAGTGAGATCAGTGAGGACGAGGAACGGGACATGATTAGCTCGGCATCCAACCTTGTGCAAATGGGGTCTTTCATGCTGTCGTGCCTGTTGAGGGACCCTCGTATAAAAAAGCTGAAGGAGAACGACCTGTACTGGGTGTCCACGCTACTAGACCCCCGGTATAAGCATAAAGTGACTGAAATGTTACCAAATTCCCGCAAGTCGGAAAGGATGGAGCAGTTCAAAAATAAATTAAAAACTATGCTTTACACAGCGTATAAGGGTGATGTCACAGCACAACGGGAATCTAACAGGGGAAGAGATGAAAGTAATCCTCCTCCTCCCACGACCACGGTGGCAAGGACAGGACGCTTTCCTGACGTGTTGTTGATGGAGGACATGCGGACCTTTTTAACTCCTATGCATCGCCAGAGCCTTTCAGGATCCAGCCTCAGAGAAAGACTCAACCGACAGGTAGCAGACTACCTAGCATTAACTGCTGATCTCGACACTCTGAGGAGCGATGGACCCCTTGACTACTGGGTGTGCAGGCTTGACCTGTGGCCTGAGCTATCCCAATTTGCAATCGAACTTCTGGCCAGCCCCGCTTCAAGTGTCCTGTCAGAAAGGACCTTCAGTGCAGCAGGAGGTTTTGTCACTGAGAAGAGAAGTCGCCTAGGTCAAAAAAGTCTTGATTATCTCACCTTTATTAAAATGAATGAGGGATGGATCCCGAAGGGACTGACATTTGAGTAAAAAAGGCCTGATGATGAGATGAGCTGCCTTGGGCTACAAATGGTACACACGCTGGTGTATTTTTTCTTAGAATGCAGGATGACTTGCGTGACTTATCCGCCAACAACTAGTGTTCAAGCCGTAAAGTTTTAGGGCACTTTCTAACTGTTTTACAAACATCAATTTTTCTGCCCGCTGCTACAGCAGCGACTGCAACAATACCGAATTTTTCAGGCATTTGGACATGCCTAATTTTTCTGGCCTCTGGTGCTGCACTGTGGCTACAAAACCCAAACCAAAAAACGGCACATAACAGTGATGAAACTGTTAAGAATAGTACTCAGTCATTAACACACCACTCATATCTGGTGGCACAGTAGATTGCACGTGCAGTGCCCCAAATTTGAAGAAGGAGGACCGACCAAGCATCTTTTTCCATCTCACGGTTCCGAAAAATTATCTATGGTTTCCTAAAAACGATGCCATACCTGTACTCGATTATGCTAAAGGATGTCATATGTGGTGTTTCATGCTGTTGTGCCTGTTGAGGGTCGTGGACCATCGTATAAAAAGGCTGAAGGAGAACGACCTGTACTGGGTGTCCAAGCATGGTTTTTTGTTCAATTTCCCGGTTCCTAAAAATTATCTCCGGGTTCCTAAAATCAATGCCATACCTATATTGTGCAAAAGGATGGCATATGTGGTGTTTCATGCTGTTGTGCCTGTTGAGGGTCATGGGCCATCGTATAAAAAGGATGAAGGAGAACGACCTGTACTGGGTGTCCAAGCACGTTTTTTGTTCAATATTCCCGGTTCCTAAAAATTATCTCCGGGTTCCTAAAATCAATGCCATATCTGTAATCTATTTTGCAAAAGGATGGCATATGTGGTGTTTCATGCTGTTGTGCCTGTTGAGGGTCGTGGGCCATCGTATAAAAAGGCTGAAGGAGAACAACCTGTACTGGGTGTCCAAGCACGTTTTTTGTTCAATATTCCCGGTTCCTAAAAATTATCTCCGGGTTCCTAAAATCGATGCCATATCTGTAATCTATTGTGCAAAAGGATGGCATATGTGGTGTTTCCTGCTGTTGTTTCTGTTGAGAGTCCGGGACCCTCTTATAAAAAGGCTGAAGGAGAACGAAGTGTACTGGTTGTCCAAGCATCTTTTTCCATCTCCCGGTTCCTAAAAATTATCTCCGGGTTCCTAAAATCGATGCCATATCTGTAATCTATTGTGCAAAAGGATGGCATATGTGGTGTTTCCTGCTGTTGTTTCTGTTGAGGGTCTGGGACCCTCTTATAAAAAGGCTGAAGGAGAACGAAGTCTACTGGTTGTCCAAGCATCTTTTTCCATCTCCCGGTTCCTAAAAATTATCTCCGGGTTCCTAAAATGGATGCCATACCTGTACTCTATTGTGCAAAAGGATGGCATATGTGGTGTTTCATGCTGTTTTTTCTGTTGAGGGTCCGGGACCCTCTTATAAAAAGGCTGAAGGAGAATGACCTGTGCTGGGTGTCCAAGCATGGTTTTTTGTTCAATTTCCCGGTTCCTAAAAATTATCTCCGGGTTTCTAAAATCGATGCCATACCTGTACTCTATTGTTCAAAAGGATGGCATATGTTGTGTTTCCTGCTGTTGTTTCTGTTGAGGGTCCGGGACCCTCTTATAAAAAGGATGAAGGAGAACGAAGTGTACTGGTTGTCCAAGCATCTTTTTCCATCTCCCGGTTCCTAAAAATTATCTCTGGGTTCCTAAAATGGATGCCATACCTGTACTCTATTGTGCAAAAGGATGGCATATGTGGTGTTTCATGCTGTTGTTTCTGTTGAGGGTCCTGGACCCTCTTATAAAAAGGCTGAAGGATAACAACCTGTACTGGGTGTCCAAGCATGGTTTTTTGTTCAATTTCCCGGTTCCTAAAAATTATCTCCGGGTTTCTAAAATGGATGCCATACCTGTACTCTATTGTTCAAAAGGATGGCATATGTGGTGTTTCCTGCTGTTGTTTCTGTTGAGGGTCCTGGACCCTCGTATAAAAAGGCTGAAGGAGAACGACCTGTACTGGGTGTCCAATCATTTTTTTTGTTCAATTTCCTGGTTCCTAAAAATTATCTCCGGGTGGCTAAAAAGGCTGAAGGAAAACGACCTGTACTGGGTGTATTGTCCAAGCATCTTTTTCCATCTCCCGGTTCCTAAAAATTATCTCCGGGTTTCTAAAATCAATGCCATACCTGTACTGGATTATTCAAAAGGATGGCATATGTGGTGTTTCCTGCTGTTGTTTCTGTTGAGGGTCCGGGACCGGGACCCTTGTATAAAAAGGCTGAAGGAGAACGAAGTGTACTGGGTGTCCAATCATGTTTTTTTTTCAATTTCCCGGTTCCTAAAAATTATCTCCGGGTTCCTAAAATCGATGCCATACCTGTACTCTATTGTGCCAAAGAATGGCATAGGTGGTGTTTCCTGCTGTTGTTTCTGTTGAGGGTCCGGGACTGGGACCCTCGTCTAAAAAGGCGGAAGGAGAACGACCTGTACTGGATGTCAAAGCATCTTTTTCCATCTCCCGGTTCCTAAAAATTATCTCCGGGTTCCTATAATCAATGCCATACCTGTACTCTATTGTGCAAAAGGATGGCATATGTGGTGTTTCATGCTGTTGTGCCTGTCGAGGGTCCGGGACCCTCGTATAAAAAGGCGGAAGGAGAACGACCTGTACTGGATGTCAAAGCATCTTTTTCCATCTCCCGGTTCCTAAAAATTATCCCCGGGTTCCAATAATCGATGCCATACCTGTAGTCTATTGTGCAAAAGGATGGCATATGTGGTGTTTCATTCTGTTGTTTCTGTTGAGGGTCCGGGACACTCGTATGAAAAGGCTGAAGGAGAACGACCTGTACTGGATGTCAAAGCATCTTTTTCCATCTCCCGGTTCCTAAAAATTATCTCCGGGTTCCTATAATCGATGCCATACCTGTACTCTATTGTGCAAAAGGATGGCATAGGTGGTGTTTCATGCTGTTGTGTCTGTTGAGGGTCCTGGACCCTCGTCTAAAAAGGCGGAAGGAGAACGACCTGTACTGGATGTCAAAGCATCTTTTTCCATCTCCCGGTTCCTAAAAATTATCTCCGGGTTCCTATAATCGATGCCATACCTGTACTCTATTGTGCAAAAGGATGGCATAGGTGTTGTTTTTTATGCTGTTGTGTCTGTTGAGGGTCCTGGACCCTCGTCTAAAAAGGCGGAAGGAGAACGACCTGTACTGGATGTCAAAGCATCTTTTTCCATCTCCTGGTTCCTAAAAATTATCTCCGGGTTCCTATAATCAATGCCATACCTGTACTCTATTGTGCAAAAGGATGGCATATGTGGTGTTTCATGCTGTTGTGCCTGTCGAGGGTCCGGGACCCTCGTATAAAAAGGCGGAAGGAGAACGACCTGTACTGGATGTCAAAGCATCTTTTTCCATCTCCCGGTTCCTAAAAATTATCCCCGGGTTCCAATAATCGATGCCATACCTGTAGTCTATTGTGCAAAAGGATGGCATATGTGGTGTTTCATGCTGTTGTGCCTGTTGAGGGTCGTGGGCCATCGTATAAAAAGGCTGAAGGAGAACAACCTGTACTGGGTGTCCAAGCACGTTTTTTGTTCAATATTCCCGGTTCCTAAAAATTATCTCCGGGTTCCTAAAATCGATGCCATATCTGTAATCTATTGTGCAAAAGGATGGCATATGTGGTGTTTCCTGCTGTTGTTTCTGTTGAGAGTCCGGGACCCTCTTATAAAAAGGCTGAAGGAGAACGAAGTGTACTGGTTGTCCAAGCATCTTTTTCCATCTCCCGGTTCCTAAAAATTATCTCCGGGTTCCTAAAATCGATGCCATATCTGTAATCTATTGTGCAAAAGGATGGCATATGTGGTGTTTCCTGCTGTTGTTTCTGTTGAGGGTCTGGGACCCTCTTATAAAAAGGCTGAAGGAGAACGAAGTCTACTGGTTGTCCAAGCATCTTTTTCCATCTCCCGGTTCCTAAAAATTATCTCCGGGTTCCTAAAATGGATGCCATACCTGTACTCTATTGTGCAAAAGGATGGCATATGTGGTGTTTCATGCTGTTTTTTCTGTTGAGGGTCCGGGACCCTCTTATAAAAAGGCTGAAGGAGAATGACCTGTGCTGGGTGTCCAAGCATGGTTTTTTGTTCAATTTCCCGGTTCCTAAAAATTATCTCCGGGTTTCTAAAATCGATGCCATACCTGTACTCTATTGTTCAAAAGGATGGCATATGTTGTGTTTCCTGCTGTTGTTTCTGTTGAGGGTCCGGGACCCTCTTATAAAAAGGATGAAGGAGAACGAAGTGTACTGGTTGTCCAAGCATCTTTTTCCATCTCCCGGTTCCTAAAAATTATCTCTGGGTTCCTAAAATGGATGCCATACCTGTACTCTATTGTGCAAAAGGATGGCATATGTGGTGTTTCATGCTGTTGTTTCTGTTGAGGGTCCTGGACCCTCTTATAAAAAGGCTGAAGGATAACAACCTGTACTGGGTGTCCAAGCATGGTTTTTTGTTCAATTTCCCGGTTCCTAAAAATTATCTCCGGGTTTCTAAAATGGATGCCATACCTGTACTCTATTGTTCAAAAGGATGGCATATGTGGTGTTTCCTGCTGTTGTTTCTGTTGAGGGTCCTGGACCCTCGTATAAAAAGGCTGAAGGAGAACGACCTGTACTGGGTGTCCAATCATTTTTTTTGTTCAATTTCCTGGTTCCTAAAAATTATCTCCGGGTGGCTAAAAAGGCTGAAGGAGAACGACCTGTACTGGGTGTACTGTCCAAGCATCTTTTTCCATCTCCCGGTTCCTAAAAATTATCTCCGGGTTTCTAAAATCAATGCCATACCTGTACTGGATTATTCAAAAGGATGGCATATGTGGTGTTTCCTGCTGTTGTTTCTGTTGAGGGTCCGGGACCGGGACCCTTGTATAAAAAGGCTGAAGGAGAACGAAGTGTACTGGGTGTCCAATCATGTTTTTTTTTCAATTTCCCGGTTCCTAAAAATTATCTCCGGGTTCCTAAAATCGATGCCATACCTGTACTCTATTGTGCCAAAGAATGGCATAGGTGGTGTTTCCTGCTGTTGTTTCTGTTGAGGGTCCGGGACTGGGACCCTCGTCTAAAAAGGCGGAAGGAGAACGACCTGTACTGGATGTCAAAGCATCTTTTTCCATCTCCCGGTTCCTAAAAATTATCTCCGGGTTCCTATAATCAATGCCATACCTGTACTCTATTGTGCAAAAGGATGGCATATGTGGTGTTTCATGCTGTTGTGCCTGTCGAGGGTCCGGGACCCTCGTATAAAAAGGCGGAAGGAGAACGACCTGTACTGGATGTCAAAGCATCTTTTTCCATCTCCCGGTTCCTAAAAATTATCCCCGGGTTCCAATAATCGATGCCATACCTGTAGTCTATTGTGCAAAAGGATGGCATATGTGGTGTTTCATTCTGTTGTTTCTGTTGAGGGTCCGGGACACTCGTATAAAAAGGCTGAAGGAGAACGACCTGTACTGGATGTCAAAGCATCTTTTTCCATCTCCCGGTTCCTAAAAATTATCTCCGGGTTCCTATAATCGATGCCATACCTGTACTCTATTGTGCAAAAGGATGGCATAGGTGGTGTTTCATGCTGTTGTGTCTGTTGAGGGTCCTGGACCCTCGTCTAAAAAGGCGGAAGGAGAACGACCTGTACTGGATGTCAAAGCATGTTTTTCCATCTCCCGGTTCCTAAAAATTATCTCCGGGTTCCTATAATCGATGCCATACCTGTACTCTATTGTGCAAAAGGATGGCATAGGTGTTGTTTTTTATGCTGTTGTGTCTGTTGAGGGTCCTGGACCCTCGTCTAAAAAGGCGGAAGGAGAACGACCTGTACTGGATGTCAAAGCATCTTTTTCCATCTCCTGGTTCCTAAAAATTATCTCCGGGTTCCTAAAATCGATGCTCCTTTCAGGCAGGCCAGCTCTTTGCATACCAGCCCACAGATTCTGTAACAGATCTCTCTTGCAGGTAGAGTTGCAGCAAGAATGCAGGGTCAGAACCACTGCAACTGGTATACCTGAAAGAATCAGACGGTCCCAGACCACATGTATGTCCTATTGTTGTACTTTGTTAGTATAATTATAGATCATGATGGCCATATAGACCATAGATAGGTGGGAGTAACAGGGATGAAAGTGCTAAGAATAGTACTACTTAACACAACCTTGTTACCGTAGGTCCCAGACCACATGTCAAATTGTTGTACTTTGTTAGGCTAATTATATATCATGCCGGCCATATACACCTCCCCCGATAGGGGGAGTAACTGGTATTAAACTGCTAAGAATAGTACTACTTAACACAACCTTACCATGGGTCACAGACCGCATGTCTTATTGTTATACTTTGTAAGGGTAATTATATATCATGCAGGCCATATAGACCTCCACCAATAGGGGGAGTAACAGGGATGGAAGTGCTAAGAATAGTACTACTTAACACAACCTAGTTACCATGGGTCCCAGACCACATGTTTTATTTTTATACTTTGTCAGGGTAATTATATATCTATCAAATCTATCTATTTATCTTCTATCGATTCTATCTAACTATCACTCTATGTATATCTATCTATCAAATCTATCTATCTCGTGTCCGGACTGTTTTGAGACAGCCACTTGTGTTTAGGCCAAATTTGAAGTAGTAGGACAGACCAATCACAGGGATTAAACTGCTAAGAATAGTACTACTTAACACAACCTAGTTACCCATGGGTCCCAGTCCCAGACCGCATGTCTTGTTGTTTTATTTGGTCAGGGTAATCATGCAGGCCATATAGACCTCACCCGATAGGGGTAGTAACAGGTATTAAACTAATAAGAACAGTACTACTGAAATAAACCTAGTTACCATGGGTCCCAGACCGCATGTTTTATTGTTGTACTTTGTTAGGCTAATCATGATGGCCATATAGACCTCCCCCGATAGGTGGGAGTAACAGGGATACAAGTGTGTATAGATAGTAAGATAGGAGTGCCAAAAAAAGGCAAGGCCAAAGGTTTAGTGGAAGTATGTGGTGTAACGTAATTAGTAAAGTTAGAGTCTGAATCAGTTCCCTGAAATAGTGGACCACAGTGATTGCCTCCGTCCTTCCTATAATATTATTGAATTAGTTTAAAAGCGTGGACTCCGAGCGTCTAGCGCTTCGGATTGGGGGGTGGATGTTAATATGTACTATAAAGGCATATATAGGTGCAGGACAATTAATAATATATAGAAAAATTGGCTATGTATAATTATATTAGATGACACAGAACATACGTCTTCCAAATAAAATATCACAGTTTAATACAGTTATGTACAATTTAGTACATCATATCCGGTTAAAAACAAGTTACATGCAAAAATATGGATCCATAAAACTATAAAATAATTAGATATATTTAAAAATATGTATTAAGAACAATAATACAATAAAAGTTCTGATTTCTAGAGATAGTCAAGGTCTCTCTGACAAAGTCCCTACGTATGTCGCGGGGAGGGCAAGCTAAGGTACAGCTGTACAGCAAATATGCTAATAAGATAGATTCGCTAATGGGGTGGTTGTATGAACATAGCAGTTTAGAAAATAGCGGATAATCATACAATATGCTAATAATACATAAATGTACAAATGAAAATAATACACAAACATACAAATGAAAAACCGCAATTGTGCACAGGAGCCAAATAATAATCAAATAATAGTCCAATAAACAATCCAAAAAAGAAAAATATAATAGACAAATGTGTAATGGCAAAAAGGTGGTCTTTAAATGAAGGTGTAGACAGTCCAAATAATGTGAAGTGATTTAATCCGTGAAAGAACACAAAAAATGCAATATCATAAAGTCTATAAAGATGTTCCAAAAGTTGTAATCCTTATTGCGATGTCTCAAAAATGATAAGAATATCCAAAATGTAAAAATATAAAAATATAAAAATAATGTCCAATATAAAAATCTCCAAAATGTCCAATGTGAATGATATATAGGTGACTAGTGTGTACACAAAATTATAAACGTGATCACTGAAAAAACAAAAAATCTGTGGTTCTTATTATAGTGCACAATAGTATCAAAATTTAAAAATTAGAAAATGCACAAAATAAAATAAAAATAGAAAAATATGTGAGAAAAAAGGGGAAGAACTTGGGGATTCCTCAAAACCTGTAAACAAAAAATAACAACATAGTGTGATATTGTTATAAATAGACAATAATTAAAAGGAGTAATGCTCACCATATACTTGTCAATGCGTTTCAGCCTGCAGTTGAGGCCTTTCTCAAGACTAACATATGGTGTGGGTGAGCACCAGCCTTTATACCTTCTTTCTATCCAATCATAATTTTTTTGCAAATTGCGCCAAAATTTTTGCGCCAAAATTTTTGGGCCAAAATTTTTGGCGCCAAAATCCTTGTTCTTCCGGGATTTTGACCCGGTAGTGTTACCCCTTAAGTGTTTTATAAATTTCTTTGTTTTAATTTGCCCAATTTTGGGTAATGTAGCTGTAGTTGCTTATTCGGTGCTCCTAAAATGGTTAAGTGTGGCTATTACCTATACTATAGCGCAGTTCTGTTTACTAACGAATTAGCCTGTTCCAGATATGATGTGACATAACACCGGAAGTGAGATATTTGTACACTTCCGGTTCGGCCGCTTACCGGAAGTCAGGTTATTGTTTACTTCCGGTTTTGTCGCTACACCGGAAGTCGGGAAATTTGCGCACTTCCGGTTCGCTCGCGAGACCTTTTGTTGTGTTTTAGATCTTGGTTATCTTCCTTAAAAGTGGACGTGGGGTTGCATATTCCCATTTTTGTTTATTGTACCTTTACTGTTAAATTCTCCTGGGTAACATTAGGTTTGACATTTCGTTTTGAGAGTTTGATTGGTTAGAAAGTCAATTAAAAGTTATATTGTCATTGTATGACAAAATCTCACCTTAATTCCGCAGTTGGAAAAGATAATTATTGGGAGATGGTTTGTGTTTCTATGGTGCATATATTTCTTATAGACTTATAGGATTTCTGCCTGCACCGATATGTCTAAAAGTCACATAGCTGGAATGCCACGTTATTACGAACAATAAAAATAAAAATTCTATCATATCAGATCACATATTAGAATAACATATTAGCGCATTAAAATAATATAATATGTTTGATCTTACAAAATGGTTTAAGCTTAAGCCCACCCTATATAGTAGAAAGTGGAGCAGGAAGTCACTGGGTCGTTATGGTGCTGATTGAGGATTGGAAGATTGGGTTGTGTATTATTAAACAGCTGGTCAGGTGTCTAATTCAAGTATGTTGATTTTGGTTCTGTGAGTAGAGATCTACCATACTGTTCTTGTATGGGATTTTCCAATATTACCGGAATTGTGCAGTAAAAATTGTGGTTCTATATTTGGAGAACTAACATACTGTTACTGTATGGAGCTTTCTGATATTATTGGAGCTCTGCAGTCAGTGTGGGTGTGTCGAGTTGGATACTAATGTGGCCTGTCTTACTTTGTGCTAAACAGCATAGTATCACATAGTCTGTCTGTGATGATTTAGTTAAAGGGGGATTTCCATTGGAGGGCTATCTTTTTCTTATTGCTTTAGGCTTAGTAGATGGCATAGGTCTTCTTTATTGTTCAGACCCTTTGGGTGAAGACAATCTAGATCAAATATCCATCTTGATTCGGCAATCAGAAGTTTTCTTTCATAATTTCCTCCCCTCCAATTGGGTTTAATTAACTGTATTCCGTAGTATTTTAGATCTTTGATGTTCCCTCTGTGGTGGATGGAAAAATGGTTGTATAGGATGGTGTCGGTGTTTCCATGTTCGATCTGTAATATATGCTCTCTTATCCTATCTTTCAGGCATCTCGAGGTCTGCCCGACATATTGGAGGCCACAGCTACATTGTATTATGTAAATCACACCTTTAGTGCTGCATCTTATCAAATTTTTGATCTCATATTTATTGTTGGAATTGTGAGAGAGGAAGTTCTTGGTCTTCAATCCCCTTTTACACGCCTTACAGCTGGGGCAAGGGAAAAATCCTTTAATGTTTCTCCCTAGAACGTCCTTTGTTTGGGCTGTTTGTTGACGGGGAATGCTGGGAGATATTATGTTCTTAAGGTTGTCTGATTTCCTGTATATAAATCTGGGTCTGCTGGATAGTGTTTCTCCTATGACATCGTCATTTTTCAATAGGTGCCAGTGTTTCTCCAGTATTCTTTCTATGGTTCGCCTATTTTCACTGTACTGTGTGATAAAAGCGACATCTATGGAGTTAGTGTTGATATTCGTTCCCTTCCTCTTATCTCTGTATCTAAGGAGCTCCTTGCGGTCTCTGTTTCTCACTTCTTCGATATCCTTATTGAGTTTCTCTTAGTCATATCCTCTATCCATGAAACGTGTTTTCAGTTCTTCTGCCTGGCTTTCCCAGAGGTTGTGATCTGAGCAGTTTTTCTTAAGTCGTAGTAGCTGCCCCTTGGGAATATTTTCCTTCCATCTAGCATGGTGACAACTTGCATTGTGGATGTAGTTGTTACAATCTACTGGTTTGAAATATGTTGAGGTCTTAAGTTCCCCCTTCTCGACTGTTATTTTGAGGTCTAGGAAGGTGATTTCAGTGTCACTAATCTCATATGTGAATTTCAGGTTTTTTATATTTTTATTCATGACATTTAGGGTGTGTTCCAGGTCTTCTCTGGAGCCTCTCCATATCATGAGGATGTCATCTATGTACCTGTGATAGGAGACCAGGTCCGCGTTGGCTGGGCAGGAGTCCCAGAATGTCTGTTCCCATTGACCCATATATAAGTTGGCATAGCTCGGCGCGAACCTGGTCCCCATCGCTGTGCCACACAACTGGTTATAGAATTTTCCATCATGGGAGAAGTAGTTGTGTGTCAGAATGTAGCTTATCCCTTCTAGGATAAACTCTTTCTGGAGATCTGGTACTGACTCATCTTTCCTTAGAAAGTATTCAACGGCGTCTCGTCCTCCTTCGTGGGGTATACTGGTGTAAAGAGAGGTTACGTCGCACGTAACTAGTAGATAGCCATCCTTCCATTCTGTTTCCTCCAAGATGTTCAGAATCTGTGTGGAGTCTTTCACATAAGATGGTAAACGTGTCACATACTTCTGGAGATTTCTGTCTAGGTATTCTGAGAGATTGCTGGATATGGACCCTATACCTGAGATAATTGGTCTTCCCGGAGGGTTGTGTAGTCTCTTGTGGATCTTAGGGAGGTAATAGAAGACTGGGGTTATTGGATGTTCCACGCTGATGTATCTGAATTCCTTGTGGTTGAGGATCTCCTGTCTGTGGGCTTCGTCTAGAAGTCTATCTAGTTCTTTTTTGTATTCTCCTATTGGGTTTTTTCTCATGACTTCATAAGTATCCTTATCTGATAAAATTCTTTTGCATTCTGTGTCGTAGTCTTCTTTATTTAGTATTACGATGCCGCCCCCCTTGTCGGCCGGTTTGATAACTATGTTGCGATTGTTTTCCAATGTTTTGATTGTTTGCATCTGGTCTCTTGATAGATTGTGCTTATGTCTGGTTAGCTGTTTCTGGCTGATATTCCTCAAGTCGCTACAAACCATTGTCTCAAACGTTTCGATAGCGTTACCCTTGCTGGATATGGGGTAAAAAGATGAGGTAGGTTTCAGATCCGAATGTATGTAAGGATCTGTGCTGCGCTGTGTGTTTTGTCTTCCTTCTATTTCTAAAGGGGATTTCATGAAGTAACGTTTTAAAGTCAATTTTCTAGTGAATTGCTTTATATTTACAAAGGTGTCAAACTTGTTAAAGCTTTTGGATGGAGCAAATGATAAGCCATAATTGAGAATTGAGTTCTCTTTATCTGTTAAGGTTATATTGCTGAGGTTGTAAATTCCTCTGGGAGTAGCCTGTTCTTCTTGGTTCTTAGAGTTATTATTATCTTTCCGACCATTTATTCTCCTTCCGCCCCTCTTTCCTCTGGGGTTTTTCTTTTTTCGATGGGGTTTTGGAGTTCGTCTATGTTGGAGTTCTTCCTTTTCATCGAGGGTCTTTCCAATTCTTTGGTCGTGAAGTGATACTCCTCTAAAAAATGTTGTCCAGAGACTGAGGCTTTCTTTGTGTCTTTGTTATTTTCGACATTGGTATTAATAACCTGGGGCAAGTTCATCTGTCTCCTATCCAATTGAATTGGCGTCTGGTTCTGTGTTGTCTCTATGGATCTTGTCTTTTTCATATGAGGCGTATTCCTGTAACCTTGATATTCTCTCCTGTTATACGGAGGATATTGGAATTGCTGCTCTCGAATCATATTGGTTTGCTCGATTGTTGAATCTATTTGGTGTGAATGGTCCTTCCTCGTATCCAAAATTTTGCTGTCTCCTATCGGTTCGCTGAGCATAGTCTCTTCCGTAGTTCGATCTCTCATAGTTCCTCCATCTTAAGCGATGGTTTTGTCTGTAGCCAGGTTCGGTAGTATAGTTCCAATATGGTGAGTTGGGACCTCCGTTGGGTTGATGTTGTCCATAGGCATTGTGCTGAGTCCGCTCATTTTCATAGCGGAAGTCTCCATTTCTGTTGTCCCTGTGATTTAATACCCTTCTCTGGCGACGTTGGTTTCCCCACTGGTTTCTGTAGTTGTGTCCATGGTTGTATCTTTCTCTGTTCCAACCTTGATGATTCGTCTGTTGTCTGTATTCTTGTCCATTGTATCTTTCTCTAGGAGTTTGTGGTCCATGGTACCACTCTCTAGGAGTATGTGGTTCGTACTCAAAGTATCGTTCCCCTCTGTCTTGGGGTCTCTGTTGTTGTTGTCTATTCTTTTTGTGGGTAACCGTAGTCCATTCTTCTTCATCTGTGGGTGGTCTGCCATCGGGGTTGTTTGGATGGACAACTTCTCTCTTTGTCTCTTCTGTAGAGTTATTTTCATTTGTGTTTTGATTTCTGATGATGTTAAGTTCTCTATTCAGTTTTTTGCTCTTCTTGATGATTATGTCGTCCCTGATTTTGGAGATCTTTTTGTCCAGGTTCTCCTTCCTTTCAAGGATCTCTTTTGTTTCTATTATGTGTCCTTCTGGACCAACTAAATCGTCTTCATTGACCTTAATTTCTATATCGACCTGGCTAAGAATAGATTCCCTATGCTCGATGATAGCTTCCATGAGGGATCTTGATGCTGTAATTAGCACATCAGACCATTTCTTGATAAATTCTGGGTTATCCGATTGGAAAGCACAGTCTTTTTTAATCATCAGCCCTTTTGGGATGATTTTAAGCTCCAGACACTTTTTTAAAAATATAATTTCAGCCTTATATTTTGTTTCTTGTATTAATAATCTCTCTAGGTTTTTGAATATCGATGTGTGGTCTAAAGACCCTGATGGGCCTTGAATTGAAGAAGATGGTGTCTCGTTAATCTCTAAGGTGATCTCTCTCCTTAGTGACTTAGTGAAGTCCATCTTAATGTGTTGTCCTTAGAGTGTTAGCCTTTGATGTGTTATTAGTTTATTACACTAGCTGCTGTAAGGTTTGGGGAAGGGGTGTATCAGAGCGAATTTGTTGTACTTATAGCGCTTGTGTATAGAGTGACCTGTGGCTCCTGTCTAGAGCGGATCCCCAAAAAAAGTCTGCAGTAGTGCTAAGATGTGTATAGATAGTAAGATAGGAGCGCCAAAAAAAGGCAAGGCCAAAGGTTTAGTGGAAGTATGTGGTGTAACGTAATTAGTAAAGTTAGAGTCTGAATCAGTTCCCTGAAATAGTGGACCACAGTGATTGCGTCCGTCCTTCCTATAATATTATTGAATTAGTTTAAAAGCGTGGACTCCGAGCGTCTAGCGCTTCGGATTGGGGGGTGGATGTTAATATGTACTATAAAGGCATATATAGGTGCAGGACAATTAATAATATATAGAAAAATTGGCTATGTATAATTATATTAGATGACACAGAACATACGTCTTCCAAATAAAATATCACAGTTTAATACAGTTATGTACAATTTAGTACATCATATCCGGTTAAAAACAAGTTACATGCAAAAATATGGATCCATAAAACTATAAAATAATTAGATATATTTAAAAATATGTATTAAGAACAATAATACAATAAAAGTTCTGATTTCTAGAGATAGTCAAGGTCTCTCTGACAAAGTCCCTACGTATGTCGCGGGGAGGGCAAGCTAAGGTACAGCTGTACAGCAAATATGCTAATAAGATAGATTCGCTAATGGGGTGGTTGTATGAACATAGCAGTTTAGAAAATAGCGGATAATCATACAATATGCTAATAATACATAAATGTACAAATGAAAATAATACACAAACATACAAATGAAAAACCGTAATTGTGCACAGGAGCCAAATAATAATCAAATAATAGTCCAATAAACAATCCAAAAAAGAAAAATATAATAGACAAATGTGTAATGGCAAAAAGGTGGTCTTTAAATGAAGGTGTAGACAGTCCAAATAATGTGAAGTGATTTAATCCGTGAAAGAACACAAAAAATGCAATATCATAAAGTCTATAAAGATGTTCCAAAAGTTGTAATCCTTATTGCGATGTCTCAAAAATGATAAGAATATCCAAAATGTAAAAATATAAAAATATAAAAATAATGTCCAATATAAAAATCTCCAAAATGTCCAATGTGAATGATATATAGGTGACTAGTGTGCACACAAAATTATAAACGTGATCACTGAAAAAACAAAAATTCTGTGGTTCTTATTATAGTGCACAATAGTATCAAAATTTAAAAATTAGAAAATGCACAAAATAAAATAAAAATAGAAAAATATGTGAGAAAAAAGGGGAAGAACTTGGGAATTCCTCAAAACCTGTAAACAAAAAATAACAACATAGTGTGATATTGTTATAAATAGACAATAATTAAAAGGAGTAATGCTCACCATATACTTGTTAACGCGTTTCGGCCTGCAGTTGAGGCCTTTCTCAAGACTAACATATGGTGTGGGTGAGCACCAGCCTTTATACCTTCTTTCTATCCAATCATAATTTTTTTGCAAATTGCGCCAAAATTTTTGCGCCAAAATTTTTGGCGCCAAAATCCTTGTTCTTCCGGGATTTTGACCCGGTAGTGTTACCCCTAAAGTGTTTTATAAATTTCTTTGTTTTAATTTGCCCAATTTTGGGTAATGTAGCTGTAGGTGCTTATTCGGTGCTCCTAAAATGGTTAAGTGTGGCTATTACCTATACTATAGCGCAGTTCTGTTTACTAACGAATTAGCCTGTTCCAGATATGATGTGACATAACACCGGAAGTGAGATATTTGTACACTTCCGGTTCGGCCGCTTACCGGAAGTTAGGTTATTGTTTACTTCCGGTTTTGTCGCTACACCGGAAGTCGGGAAATTTGCGCACTTCCGGTTCGCTCGCGAGACCTTTTGTTGTGTTTTAGATCTTGGTTATCTTCCTTAAAAGCGGAAGTGGGGTTGCATATTCCCATTTTTGTTTATTGTACCTTTACTGTTAAATTCTCCTGGGTAACATTAGGTTTGACATTTCGTTTTGAGAGTTTGATTGGTTAGAAAGTCAATTAAAAGTTATATTGTCATTGTATGACAAAATCTCACCTTAATTCCGCAGTTGGAAAAGATAATTATTGGGAGATGTTCTGTGTTTCTATGGTGCATATATTTCTTATAGACTTATAGGATTTCTGCCTGCACCGATATGTCTAAAAGTCACATAGCTGGAATGCCACGTTATTACGAACAATAAAAATAAAAATTCTATCATATCAGATCACATATTAGAATAACATATTAGCGCATTAAAATAATATAATATGTTTGATCTTAGAAAATGGTTTAAGCTTAAGCCCACCCTATATAGTAGAAAGTGGAGCAGGAAGTCACTGGGTCGTTATGGTGCTGATTGAGGATTGGAAGATTGGGTTGTGTATTATTAAACAGCTGGTCAGGTGTCTAATTCAAGTATGTTGATTTTGGTTCTGTGAGTAGAGATCTACCATACTGTTCTTGTATGGGATTTTCCAATATTACCGGAATTGTGCAGTAAAAATTGTGGTTCTATATTTGGAGAACTAACATACTGTTACTGTATGGAGCTTTCTGATATTATTGGAGCTCTGCAGTCAGTGTGGGTGTGTCAAGTTGGATACTAATGTGGCCTGTCTTACTTTGTGCTAAACAGCATAGTATCACATAGTCTGTCTGTGATGATTTAGTTAAAGGGGGATTTCCATTGGAGGGCTATCTTTTTCTTATTGCTTTAGGCTTAGTAGATGGCATAGGTCTTCTTTATTGTTCAGACCCTTTGGGTGAAGACAATCTAGATCAAATATCCATCTTGATTCGGCAATCAGAAGTTTTCTTTCATAATTTCCTCCCCTCCAATTGGGTTTAATTAACTGTATTCCGTAGTATTTTAGATCTTTGATGTTCCCTCTGTGGTGGATGGAAAAATGGTTGTATAGGATGGTGTCGGTGTTTCCATGTTCAATCTGTAATATATGCTCTCTTATCCTATCTTTCAGGCATCTCGAGGTCTGCCCGACATATTGGAGGCCACAGCTACATTGTATTATGTAAATCACACCTTTAGTGCTGCATCTTATCAAATTTTTGATCTCATATTTATTGTTGGAATTGTGAGAGAGGAAGTTCTTGGTCTTCAATCCCCTTTTACACGCCTTACAGCTGGGGCAAGGGAAAAATCCTTTAATGTTTCTCCCTAGAACGTCCTTTGTTTGGGCTGTTTGTTGACGGGGAATGCTGGGAGATATTATGTTCTTAAGGTTGTCTGATTTCCTGTATATAAATCTGGGTCTGCTGGATAGTGTTTCTCCTATGACATCGTCATTTTTCAATAGGTGCCAGTGTTTCTCCAGTATTCTTTCTATGGTTCGCCTATTTTCACTGTACTGTGTGATAAAAGCGACATCTATGGAGTTAGTGTTGATATTCGTTCCCTTCCTCTTATCTCTGTATCTAAGGAGCTCCTTGCGGTCTCTGTTTCTCACTTCTTCGATATCCTTATTGAGTTTCTCTTAGTCATATCCTCTATCCATGAAACGTGTTTTCAGTTCTTCTGCCTGGCTTTCCCAGAGGTTGTGATCTGAGCAGTTTTTCTTAAGTCGTAGTAGCTGCCCCTTGGGAATATTTTCCTTCCATCTAGCATGGTGACAACTTGCATTGTGGATGTAGTTGTTACAATCTACTGGTTTGAAATATGTTGAGGTCTTAAGTTCCCCCTTCTCGACTGTTATTTTGAGGTCTAGGAAGGTTATTTCAGTGTCACTAATCTCATATGGGAATTTCAGGTTTTTTATATTTTTATTCATGACATTTAGGGTGTGTTCCAGGTCTTCTCTGGAGCCTCTCCATATCATGAGGATGTCATCTATGTACCTGTGATAGGAGACCAGGTCCGCGTCGGCTGGGCAGGAGTCCCAGAATGTCTGTTCCCATTGACCCATATATAAGTTGGCATAGCTCGGCGCGAACCTGGTCCCCATCGCTGTGACACAACTGGTTATAGAATTTTCCATCATGGGAGAAGTAGTTGTGTGTCAGAATGTAGCTTATCCCTTCTAGGATAAACTCTTTCTGGAGATCTGGTACTGACTCATCTTTCCTTAGAAAGTATTCAACGGCGTCTCGTCCTCCTTCTTGGGGTATACTGGTGTAAAGAGAGGTTACGTCGCACGTAACTAGTAGATAAAGAATTTTATCAGATAAGGATACTTATGAAGTCATGAGAAAAAACCCAATAGGAGAATACAAAAAAGAACTAGATAGACTTCTAGACGAAGCCCACAGACAGGAGATCCTCAACCACAAGGAATTCAGATACATCAGCGTGGAACATCCAATAACCCCAGTCTTCTATTACCTCCCTAAGATCCACAAGAGACTACACAACCCTCCGGGAAGACCAATTATCTCAGGTATAGGGTCCATATCCAGCAATCTCTCAGAATACCTAGACAGAAATCTCCAGAAGTATGTGACACGTTTACCATCTTATGTGAAAGACTCCACACAGATTCTGAACATCTTGGAGGAAACAGAATGGAAGGATGGCTATCTACTAGTTACGTGCGACGTAACCTCTCTTTACACCAGTATACCCCACGAAGGAGGACGAGACGCCGTTGAATACTTTCTAAGGAAAGATGAGTCAGTACCAGATCTCCAGAAAGAGTTTATCCTAGAAGGGATAAGCTACATTCTGACACACAACTACTTCTCCCATGATGGAAAATTCTATAACCAGTTGTGTGGCACAGCGATGGGGACCAGGTTCGCGCCGAGCTATGCCAACTTATATATGGGTCAATGGTAACAGACATTCTGGGACTCCTGCCCAGCCGACGCGGACCTGGTCTCCTATCACAGGTACATAGATGACATCCTCATGATATGGAGAGGCTCCAGAGAAGACCTGGAACACACCCTAAATGTCATGAATAAAAATATAAAAAACCTGAAATTCACATATGAGATTAGTGACACTGAAATCACCTTCCTAGACCTCAAAATAACAGTCGAGAAGGGGGAACTTAAGACCTCAACATATTTCAAACCAGTAGATTGTAACAACTACATCCACAATGCAAGTTGTCACCATGCTAGATGGAAGGAAAATATTCCCAAGGGGCAGCTACTACGACTTAAGAAAAACTGCTCAGATCACAACCTCTGGGAAAGCCAGGCAGAAGAACTGAAAACACGTTTCATGGATAGAGGATATGACGAAGAGAAACTCAATAAGGATATCGAAGAAGTGAGAAACAGAGACCGCAAGGAGCTCCTTAGATACAGAGATAAGAGGAAGGGAACGAATATCAACACTAACTCCATAGATGTCGCTTTTATCACACAGTACAGTGAAAATAGGCGAACCATAGAAAGAATACTGGAGAAACACTGGCACCTATTGAAAAATGACGATGTCATAGGAGAAACACTATCCAGCAGACCCAGATTTATATACAGGAAATCAGACAACCTTAAGAACATAATATCTCCCAGCATTCCCCGTCAACAAACAGCCCAAACAAAGGACGTTCTAGGGAGAAACATTAAAGGATTTTTCCCTTGCCCCAGCTGTAAGGCGTGTAAAAGGGGATTGAAGACCAAGAACTTCCTCTCTCACAATTCCAACAATAAATATGAGATCAAAAATTTGATAAGATGCAGCACTAAAGGTGTGATTTACATAATACAATGTAGCTGTGGCCTCCAATATGTCGGGCAGACCTCGAGATGCCTGAAAGATAGGATAAGAGAGCATATATTACAGATCGAACATGGAAACACCGACACCATCCTATACAACCATTTTTCCATCCACCACAGAGGGAACATCAAAGATCTAAAATACTACGGAATACAGTTAATTAAACCCAATTGGAGGGGAGGAAATTATGAAAGAAAACTTCTGATTGCCGAATCAAGATGGATATTTGATCTAGATTGTCTTCACCCAAAGGGTCTGAACAATAAAGAAGACCTATGCCATCTACTAAGCCTAAAGCAATAAGAAAAAGATAGCCCTCCAATGGAAATCCCCCTTTAACTAAATCATCACAGACAGACTATGTGATACTATGCTGTTTAGCACAAAGTAAGACAGGCCACATTAGTATCCAACTCGACACACCCACACTGACTGCAGAGCTCCAATAATATCAGAAAGCTCCATACAGTAACAGTATGTTAGTTCTCCAAATATAGAACCATAATTTTTACTGCACAATTCCGGTAATATTGGAAAATCCCATACAAGAACAGTATGGTAGATCTCTACTCACAGAACCAAAATCAACATACTTGAATTAGACACCTGACCAGCTGTTTAATAATACACAACCCAATCTTCCAATCCTCAATCAGCACCATAACGACCCAGTGACTTCCTGCTCCACTTTCTACTATATAGGGTGGGCTTAAGCTTAAACCATTTTGTAAGATCAAACATATTATATTATTTTAATGCGCTAATATGTTATTCTAATATGTGATCTGATATGATAGAATTTTTATTTTTATTGTTCGTAATAACGTGGCATTCCAGCTATGTGACTTTTAGACATATCGGTGCAGGCAGAAATCCTATAAGTCTATAAGAAATATATGCACCATAGAAACACAGAACATCTCCCAATAATTATCTTTTCCAACTGCGGAATTAAGGTGAGATTTTGTCATACAATGACAATATAACTTTTAATTGACTTTCTAACCAATCAAACTCTCAAAACGAAATGTCAAACCTAATGTTACCCAGGAGAATTTAACAGTAAAGGTACAATAAACAAAAATGGGAATATGCAACCCCACTTCCGCTTTTAAGGAAGATAACCAAGATCTAAAACACAACAAAAGGTCTCGCGAGCGAACCGGAAGTGCGCAAATTTCCCGACTTCCGGTGTAGCGACAAAACCGGAAGTAAACAATAACCTGACTTCCGGTAAGCGGCCGAACCGGAAGTGTACAAATATCTCACTTCCGGTGTTATGTCACATCATATCTGGAACAGGCTAATTCGTTAGTAAACAGAACTGCGCTATAGTATAGGTAATAGCCACACTTAACCATTTTAGGAGCACCGAATAAGCACCTACAGCTACATTACCCAAAATTGGGCAAATTAAAACAAAGAAATTTATAAAACACTTTAGGGGTAACACTACCGGGTCAAAATCCCGGAAGAACAAGGATTTTGGCGCCAAAAAGTTTGGCGCAAAAATTTTGGCGCAATTTGCAAAAAAATTATGATTGGATAGAAAGAAGGTATAAAGGCTGGTGCTTACCCACACCATATGTTAGTCTTGAGAAAGGCCTCAACTGCAGGCCGAAACGCGTTGACAAGTATATGGTGAGCATTACTCCTTTTAATTATTGTCTATTTATAACAATATCACACTATGTTGTTATTTTTTGTTTACAGGTTTTGAGGAATCCCCAAGTTCTTCCTCTTTTTTCTCACATATTTTTCTATTTTTATTTTATTTTGTGCATTTTCTAATTTTTAAATTTTGATACTATTGTGCACTATAATAAGAACCACAGATTTTTTGTTTTTTCAGTGATCACGTTTATAATTTTGTGTACACACTAGTCACCTATATATCATTCACATTGGACATTTTGGAGATTTTTATATTGGACATTATTTTTATATTTTTATATTTTTACATTTTGGATATTCTTATCATTTTTGAGACATCGCAATAAGGATTACAACTTTTGGAACATCTTTATAGACTTTATGATATTGCATTTTTTGTGTTCTTTCACGGATTAAATCACTTCACATTATTTGGACTGTCTACACCTTCATTTAAAGACCACCTTTTTGCCATTACACATTTGTCTATTATATTTTTCTTTTTTGGATTGTTTATTGGACTATTATTTGATTATTATTTGGCTCCTGTGCACAATTGCGGTTTTTCATTTGTATGTTTGTGTATTATTTTCATTTGTACATTTATGTATTATTAGCATATTGTATGATTATCCGCTATTTTCTAAACTGCTATGTTCATACAACCACCCCATTAGCGAATCTATCTTATTAGCATATTTGCTGTACAGCTGTACCTTAGCTTGCCCTCCCCGTGACATACGTAGGGACTTTGTCAGAGAGACCTTGACTATCTCTAGCAATCAGAACTTTTATTGTATTATTGTTCTTAATACATATTTTTAAATATATCTAATTATTTTATAGTTTTATGGATCCATATTTTTGCATGTAACTTGTTTTTAACCGGATATGATGTACTAAATTGTACATAACTGTATTAAACTGTGATATTTTATTTGGAAGACGTATGTTCTGTGTCATCTAATATAATTATACATAGCCAATTTTTCTATATATTATTAATTGTCCTGCACCTATATATTCCTTTATAGTACATATTAACATCCACCCCCCAATCCGAAGCGCTAGACGCTCGGAGTCCACGCTTTTAAACTAATTCAATAATATTATAGGAAGGACGGACGCAATCACTGTGGTCCACTATTTCAGGGAACTGATTCAGACTCTAACTTTACTAATTACGTTACACCACATACTTCCACTAAACCTTTGGCCTTGCCTTTTTTTGGCGCTCCTATCTTACTATCTATACACATCTTAGCACTACTGCGGACTTTTTTTGGGGATCCGCTCTAGACAGGAGCCACAGGTCACTCTATACACAAGCGCTATAAGTACAACAAATTCGCTCTGATACACCCCTTCCCCAAACCTTACAGCAGCTAGTGTAATAAACTAATAACACATCAAAGGCTAACACTCTAAGGACAACACATTAAGATGGACTTCACTAAGTCACTAAGGAGATAGATCACCTTAGAGATTAACGAGACACCATCTTCTTCAATTCAAGGCCCATCAGGGTCTTTAGACCACACATCGATATTCAAAAACCTAGAGAGATTATTAATACAAGAAACAAAATATAAGGCTGAAATTATATTTTTAAAAAAGTGTCTGGAGCTTAATATCATCCCAAAAGGGCTGATGATTAAAAAAGACTGTGCTTTCCAATCGGATAACCCAGAATTTATCAAGAAATGGTCTGATGTGCTAATTACAGCATCAAGATCCCTCATGGAAGCTATCATCGAGCATAGGGAATCTATTCTTAGCCAGGTCGATATAGAAATTAAGGTCAATGAAGACGATTTAGTTGGTCCAGAAGGACACATAATAGAAACAAAAGAGATCCTTGAAAGGAAGGAGAACCTGGACAAAAAGATCTCCAAAATCAGGGACGACATAATCATCAAGAAGAGCAAAAAACTGAATAGAGAACTTAACATCATCAGAAATCAAAACACAAATGAAAATAACTCTACAGAAGAGACAAAGAGAGAAGTTGTCCATCCAAACAACCCCGATGGCAGACCACCCACAGATGAAGAAGAATGGACTACGGTTACCCACAAAAAGAATAGACAACAACAACAGAGACCCCAAGACAGAGGGGAACGATACTTTGAGTACGAACCACATACTCCTAGAGAGTGGTACCATGGACCACAAACTCCTAGAGAAAGATACAATGGACAAGAATACAGACAACAGACGAATCATCAAGGTTGGAACAGAGAAAGATACAACCATGGACACAACTACAGAAACCAGTGGGGAAACCAACGTCGCCAGAGAAGGGTATTAAATCACAGGGACAACAGAAATGGAGACTTCCGCTATGAAAATGAGCGGACTCAGCACAATGCCTATGGACAACATCAACCCAACGGAGGTCCCAACTCACCATATTGGAACTATACTACCGAACCTGGCTACAGACAAAACCATCACTTAAGATGGAGGAACTATGAGAGATCGAACTACGGAAGAGACTATGCTCAGCGAACCGATAGGAGACAGCAAAATTTTGGATACGAGGAAGGACCATTCACACCAAATAGATTCAACAATCGAGCAAACCAATATGATCGAGAGCAGCAATTCCAATATCCTCCGTATAACAGGAGAGAATATCAAGGTTACAGGAATACGCCTCATATGAAAAAGACAAGATCCATAGAGACAACACAGAACCAGACGCCAATTCAATTGGATAGGAGACAGATGAACTTGCCCCAGGTCATTAATACCAATGTCGAAAATAACAAAGACACAAAGAAAGCCTCAGTCTCTGGACAACATTTTTTAGAGGAGTATCACTTCACGACCAAAGAATTGGAAAGACCCTCGATGAAAAGGAAGAACTCCAACATAGACGAACTCCAAAACCCCATCGAAAAAAGAAAAACCCCAGAGGAAAGAGGGGCGGAAGGAGAATAAATGGTCGGAAAGATAATAATAACTCTAAGAACCAAGAAGAACAGGCTACTCCCAGAGGAATTTACAACCTCAGCAATATAACCTTAACAGATAAAGAGAACTCAATTCTCAATTATGGCTTATCATTTGCTCCATCCAAAAGCTTTAACAAGTTTGACACCTTTGTAAATATAAAGCAATTCACTAGAAAATTGACTTTAAAACGTTACTTCATGAAATCCCCTTTAGAAATATAAGGAAGACAAAACACACAGCGCAGCACAGATCCTTACATACATTCGGATCTGAAACCTACCTCATCTTTTTACCCCATATCCAGCAAGGGTAACGCTATCGAAACGTTTGAGACAATGGTTTGTAGCGACTTGAGGAATATCAGCCAGAAACAGCTAACCAGACATAAGCACAATCTATCAAGAGACCAGATGCAAACAATCAAAACATTGGAAAACAATCGCAACATAGTTATCAAACCGGCCGACAAGGGGGGCGGCATCGTAATACTAAATAAAGAAGACTACGACACAGAATGCAAAAGAATTTTATCAGATAAGGATACTTATGAAGTCATGAGAAAAAACCCAATAGGAGAATACAAAAAAGAACTAGATAGACTTCTAGACGAAGCCCACAGACAGGAGATCCTCAACCACAAGGAATTCAGATACATCAGCGTGGAACATCCAATAACCCCAGTCTTCTATTACCTCCCTAAGATCCACAAGAGACTACACAACCCTCCGGGAAGACCAATTATCTCAGGTATAGGGTCCATATCCAGCAATCTCTCAGAATACCTAGACAGAAATCTCCAGAAGTATGTGACACGTTTACCATCTTATGTGAAAGACTCCACACAGATTCTGAACATCTTGAAGGAAACAGAATGGAAGGATGGCTATCTACTAGTTACGTGCGACGTAACCTCTCTTTACACCAGTATACCCCACGAAGGAGGACGAGACGCCGTTGAATACTTTCTAAGGAAAGATGAGTCAGTACCAGATCTCCAGAAAGAGTTTATCCTAGAAGGGATAAGCTACATTCTGACACACAACTACTTCTCCCATGATGGAAAATTCTATAACCAGTTGTGTGGCACAGCGATGGGGACCAGGTTCGCACCGAGCTATGCCAACTTATATATGGGTCAATGGGAACAGACATTCTGGGACTCCTGCCCAGCCGACGCGGACCTGGTCTCCTATCACAGGTACATAGATGACATCCTCATGATATGGAGAGGCTCCAGAGAAGACCTGGAACACACCCTAAATGTCATGAATAAAAATATAAAAAACCTGAAATTCACATATGAGATTAGTGACACTGAAATCACCTTCCTAGACCTCAAAATAACAGTCGAGAAGGGGGAACTTAAGACCTCAACATATTTCAAACCAGTAGATTGTAACAACTACATCCACAATGCAAGTTGTCACCATGCTAGATGGAAGGAAAATATTCCCAAGGGGCAGCTACTACGACTTAAGAAAAACTGCTCAGATCATAACCTCTGGGAAAGCCAGGCAGAAGAACTGAAAACACGTTTCATGGATAGAGGATATGACGAAGAGAAACTCAATAAGGATATCGAAGAAGTGAGAAACAGAGACCGCAAGGAGCTCCTTAGATACAGAGATAAGAGGAAGGGAACGAATATCAACACTAACTCCATAGATGTCGCTTTTATCACACAGTACAGTGAAAATAGGCGAACCATAGAAAGAATACTGGAGAAACACTGGCACCTATTGAAAAATGACGATGTCATAGGAGAAACACTATCCAGCAGACCCAGATTTATATACAGGAAATCAGACAACCTTAAGAACATAATATCTCCCAGCATTCCCCGTCAACAAACAGCCCAAACAAAGGACGTTCTAGGGAGAAACATTAAAGGATTTTTCCCTTGCCCCAGCTGTAAGGCGTGTAAAAGGGGATTGAAGACCAAGAACTTCCTCTCTCACAATTCCAACAATAAATATGAGATCAAAAATTTGATAAGATGCAGCACTAAAGGTGTGATTTACATAATACAATGTAGCTGTGGCCTCCAATATGTCGGGCAGACCTCGAGATGCCTGAAAGATAGGATGAGAGCATATATTACAGATCGAACATGGAAACACCGACACCATCCTATACAACCATTTTTCTATCCACCACAGAGGGAACATCAAAGATCTAAAATACTACGGAATACAGTTAATTAAACCCAATTGGAGGGGAGGAAATTATGAAAGAAAACTTCTGATTGCCGAATCAAGATGGATATTTGATCTAGATTGTCTTCACCCAAAGGGTCTGAACAATAAAGAAGACCTATGCCATCTACTAAGCCTAAAGCAATAAGAAAAAGATAGCCCTCCAATGGAAATCCCCCTTTAACTAAATCATCACAGACAGACTATGTGATACTATGCTGTTTAGCACAAAGTAAGACAGGCCACATTAGTATCCAACTCGACACACCCACACTGACTGCAGAGCTCCAATAATATCAGAAAGCTCCATACAGTAACAGTATGTTAGTTCTCCAAATATAGAACCACAATTTTTACTGCACAATTCCGGTAATATTGGAAAATCCCATACAAGAACAGTATGGTAGATCTCTACTCACAGAACCAAAATCAACATACTTGAATTAGACACCTGACCAGCTGTTTAATAATACACAACCCATTCTTCCAATCCTCAATCAGCACCATAACGACCCAGTGACTTCCTGCTCCACTTTCTACTATATAGGGTGGGCTTAAGCTTAAACCATTTTCTAAGATCAAACATATTATATTATTTTAATGCGCTAATATGTTATTCTAATATGTGATCTGATATGATAGAATTTTTATTTTTATTGTTCGTAATAACGTGGCATTCCAGCTATGTGACTTTTAGACATATCGGTGCAGGCAGAAATCCTATAAGTCTATAAGAAATATATGCACCATAGAAACACAGAACATCTCCCAATAATTATCTTTTCCAACTGTGGAATTAAGGTGAGATTTTGTCATACAATGACAATATAACTTTTAATTGACTTTCTAACCAATCAAACTCTCAAAACGAAATGTCAAACCTAATGTTACCCAGGAGAATTTAACAGTAAAGGTACAATAAACAAAAATGGGAATATGCAACCCCACTTCCGCTTTTAAGGAAGATAACCAAGATCTAAAACACAACAAAAGGTCTCGCGAGCGAACCGGAAGTGCTCAAATTTCCCGACTTCCGGTGTAGCGACAAAACCGGAAGTAAACAATAACCTGACTTCCGGTAAGCGGCCGAACCGGAAGTGTACAAATATCTCACTTCCGGTGTTATGTCACATCATATCTGGAACAGGCTAATTCGTTAGTAAACAGAACTGCGCTATAGTATAGGTAATAGCCACACTTAACCATTTTAAGAGCACCGAATAAGCACCTACAGCTACATTACCCAAAATTGGGCAAATTAAAACAAAGAAATTTATAAAACACTTTAGGGGTAACACTACCGGGTCAAAATCCTGGAAGAACAAGGATTTTGGCGCTAAAAATTTTGGCGCAATTTGCAAAAAAATTATGATTGGATAGAAAGAAGGTATAAAGGCTGGTGCTCACCCACACCATATGTTAGTCTTGAGAAAGGCCTCAACTGCAGGCCGAAACGCGTTGACAAGTATATGGTGAGCATTACTCCTTTTAATTATTGTCTATTTATAACAATATCACACTATGTTGTTATTTTTTGTTTACAGGTTTTGAGGAATCCCCAAGTTCTTCCCCTTTTTTCTCACATATTTTTCTATTTTTATTTTATTTTGTGCATTTTCTAATTTTTAAATTTTGATACTATTGTGCACTATAATAAGAACCACAGATTTTTAGTTTTTTCAGTGATCACGTTTATAATTTTGTGTACACACTAGTCACCTATATATCATTCACATTGGACATTTTGGAGATTTTTATATTGGACATTATTTTTATATTTTTATATTTTTACATTTTGGATATTCTTATCATTTTTGAGACATCGCAATAAGGATTACAACTTTTGGAACATCTTTATAGACTTTATGATATTGCATTTTTTGTGTTCTTTCACGGATTAAATCACTTCACATTATTTGGACTGTCTACACCTTCATTTAAAGACCACCTTTTTGCCATTACACATTTGTCTATTATATTTTTCTTTTTTGGATTGTTTATTGGACTATTATTTGATTATTATTTGGCTCCTGTGCACAATTGCGGTTTTTCATTTGTATGTTTGTGTATTATTTTCATTTGTACATTTATGTATTATTAGCATATTGTATGATTATCCGCTATTTTCTAAACTGCTATGTTCATACAACCACCCCATTAGCGAATCTATCTTATTAGCATATTTGCTGTACAGCTGTACCTTAGCTTGCCCTCCCCGCGACATACGTAGGGACTTTGTCAGAGAGACCTTGACTATCTCTAGCAATCAGAACTTTTATTGTATTATTGTTCTTAATACATATTTTTAAATATATCTAATTATTTTATAGTTTTATGGATCCATATTTTTGCATGTAACTTGTTTTTAACCGGATATGATGTACTAAATTGTACATAACTGTATTAAACTGTGATATTTTATTTGGAAGACGTATGTTCTGTGTCATCTAATATAATTATACATAGCCATTTTTTCTATATATTATTAATTGTCCTGCACCTATATATTCCTTTATAGTACATATTAACATCCACCCCCCAATCCGAAGCGCTAGACGCTCGGAGTCCACGCTTTTAAACTAATTCAATAATATTATAGGAAGGACGGACGCAATCACTGTGGTCCACTATTTCAGGGAACTGATTCAGACTCTAACTTTACTAATTACGTTACACCACATACTTACACTAAACCTTTGGCCTTGCCTTTTTTTGGCGCTCCTATCTTACTATCTATACACATCTTAGCACTACTGCAGACTTTTTTTGGGGATCCGCTCTAGACAGGAGCCACAGGTCACTCTATACACAAGCGCTATAAGTACAACAAATTCACAGGGATAAAAGTGCTGAGAATAGTACTACTTAACACAACCTAGTTACCCATGGGTCCCAGTCCCAGACCGCATGTCTTGTTGTTTTATTTGGTCAGGGTAATCATGCAGGACATATAGACCTCCCCCGATATTGGTAGTAACAGGTATTAAACTAATAAGAACAGTACTACTGAAATAAACCTAGTTACCATGGGTCCCAGAACGCATGTTTTATTATTATATTTTTTAAAGGTAATCATGCAGGCCATATAGACCTCCCCCGATAGGGTGAGTAACAGGTATTAAAATGCTAAGAACAGTACTACTTAACACAACCTTACCATGGGTCCCAGAGCGCATGTTTTATTATTATATTTTGTAAGGGTAATCATGCAGGCCATATAGACCTCCGCCGATAGGGTGAGTAACAGGTATTAAAATGCTAAGAACAGTACTACTTAACACAACCTTACCATGGGTCCCAGAGCGCATGTTTTATTATTATATTTTGTAAGGGTAATCATGCAGGCCATATATGCAGGCCATATAGACCTCCCCCAATAGGGTGAGTAACAGGTATTAAAATGCTAGGAACAGTACTACTTAACACAACCTTACCATGGGTCCCAGAGCGCATGTTTTATTATTATATTTTGTAAGGGTAATCATGCAGGCCATATAGACCTCCCCCGATAGGGTGAGTAACAGGTATTAAAATGCTAAGAACAGTACTACTTAATACAACCTTACAATGGGTCCCAGAACGCATGTTTTATTATTATATATTGTCAGGGCAATCATGCAGGCCATATAGACCTCCCCCGATAGGGGGAGTAACAGGGATGAAAGTGCTAAGAATAGTACTACTTAACACAACCTAGTTACCATGGGTGTCAGACCGCATGTCTTGTTATTATACTTTGTAAGGGTAATCATGCAGGCCATATAGACCTCCCCCGATAGGGGGAGTAACAGGGATGAAAGTGCTAAGAATAGTACTAATTAACATTAATTGACACTTTGTCAGGGTAATTATATATCTAACAAATCTATCTATTTATCTTCTATCGATTCTATCTAACTATCAATCTATGTATATCTATCTATCAAAACTATCTATCTCGTGTCCGGACTGTTTTGAGACAGCCACTTGTGTTTAGGCCAAATTTTTATGTAGGAGGACAGACCAATCACAGGGATTAAACTGCTAAGAATAGTACTACTTCAGACAACCTAGTTACCAGTACCACCATGGGTCCCAGACTGCATGTTTTGTTGTTATACTTTGTCAGTGTAATAATGCAGGACATATAGACCTCACCCGATAGGGGGAGTAACAGGGAATAAAGTGCTAAGAATAGTACTACTTAACACAACCTAGTTACCATGGGTCCCAGACCGCATGTCTTGTTATTATACTTTGTAAGGGTAATCATGCAGGCCATATAGACATCCCCCGATAGGGGGAGTTACAGGGATTAAAGTGCTAAGAATAGTATTACTTATCACAACCTATTTACCATGGGTCCCAGACCGCATGTCTTGTTATTATACTTTGTAAGGGTAATCATGCAGGCCATATAGAACTCCCCCGATAGGGGGAGTTACAGGGATGAAAGTGCTAAGAATAGTACTACTTAACACAAACTAGTTACCATGGGTCCCAGACCGCATGTCTTGTTATTATACTTTGTAAGGGTAATCATGTATGCCATATAGACCTCCCCCGATAGGGGGAGTTACAGGGATTAAAGTGCTAAGAATAGTACTACTTAACACAACCTAGTTACCATGGGTCCCAGACCGCATGTCTTGTTATTATACTTTGCAAGGGTAATCATGCAGGCCATATAGACCTCCCCCGATAGGGGGAGTTACAGGGATTAAAGTGCTAAGAATAGTACTACTTAACACAACCTAGTTACCATGGGTCCCAGACCGCATGTTTAATTATTATACTTTGTCAGGGTAATTATATATCTAACAAATCTATCTATTTATCTTCTATCGATTCTATCTAACTATCAATCTATGTATATCTATCTATCAAATCTATCAATCTCGTGTCCGGACTGTTTTGAGACAGCCACTTGTGTTTTTGCCAAATTTGAAGTAGGAGGACAGACCAATCACAGGGATTAAACTGCTAAGAATAGTACTACTTAAGACAACCTAGTTATACCAGTACCACCATGGGTCCAAGACCGCATGTTTGGTTGTTATACTTTGTCAGGGTAATCATGCAGGCCATATAGACCTCCCCCGATAGGGGGAGTTACAGGGATTAAAGTGCTAAGAATAGTACTACTTAACACAACCTAGTTACCATGGGTCCCAGGCCGCATGTTTTGTTGTTATACTTTGTCAGGGTAATCATGCAGGTCATATAGACCTCCCCCGATAGGGGGAGTAACAGGTATTAATAAACTAATAAGATACAGTACAACTTAACACAACCTAGTTACCATGGGTCCCAGACCGCATGTTTTGTTGTTATACTTTGTCAGGGTAATCATGCAGGCCATATAGACCTCCCCCGATAGGGGGAGTAACAGGGATTAAAGTGCTAAGAATAGTACTACTTAACACAACCTAGTTACCATGGGTCCCAGACCGCATGTCTTGTTATTATACTTTGTAAGGGTAATCATGTATGCCATATAGACCTCCCCCGATAGGGGGAGTTACAGGGATTAAAGTGCTAAGAATAGTACTACTTAACACAACCTAGTTACCATGGGTCCCAGACCGCATGTCTTGTTATTATACTTTGCAAGGGTAATCATGCAGGCCATATAGACCTCCCCCGATAGGGGGAGTTACAGGGATTAAAGTGCTAAGAATAGTACTACTTAACACAACCTAGTTACCATGGGTCCCAGTCCGCATGTTTAATTATTATACTTTGTCAGGGTAATTATATATCTAACAAATCTATCTATTTATCTTCTATCGATTCTATCTAACTATCAATCTATGTATATCTATCTATCAAATCTATCAATCTCGTGTCCGGACTGTTTTGAGACAGCCACTTGTGTTTTTGCCAAATTTGAAGTAGGAGGACAGACCAATCACAGGGATTAAACTGCTAAGAATAGTACTACTTAAGACAACCTAGTTATACCAGTACCACCATGGGTCCAAGACCGCATGTTTGGTTGTTATACTTTGTCAGGGTAATCATGCAGGCCATATAGACCTCCCCCGATAGGGGGAGTTACAGGGATTAAAGTGCTAAGAATAGTACTACTTAACACAACCTAGTTACCATGGGTCCCAGGCCGCATGTTTTGTTGTTATACTTTGTCAGGGTAATCATGCAGGTCATATAGACCTCCCCCGATAGGGGGAGTAACAGGTATTAATAAACTAATAAGATACAGTACAACTTAACACAACCTAGTTACCATGGGTCCCAGACCGCATGTTTTGTTGTTATACTTTGTCAGGGTAATCATGCAGGCCATATAGACCTCCCCCGATAGGGGGAGTAACAGGGATTAAAGTGCTAAGAATAGTACTACTTAACACAACCTAGTTACCATGGGTCCCAGACCGCATGTCTTATTATTATATTTTGTCAGGGTAATCATGCAGGCCATATACACCTCCCCCGATAGGGGGAGTAACAGGGATTAAAGTGCTAAGAATAGTACTACTTAACACAACCTAGTTACCATGGGTCCCAGACCGCATGTCTTGTTATTATACTTTGTAAGGGTAATCATGCAGGCCATATAGAACTCCCCGGATAGGGGGAGTTACAGGGATGAAAGTGCTAAGAATAGTACTACTTAACACAAACTAGTTACCATGGGTCCCAGACCGCATGTCTTGTTATTATACTTTGTAAGGGTAATCATGTATGCCATATAGACCTCCCCCGATAGGGGGAGTTACAGGGATTAAAGTGCTAAGAATAGTACTACTTAACACAACCTAGTTACCATGGGTCACAGACCGCATGTCTTGTTATTATACTTTGTAAGCGTAATCATGCAGGCCATATAGACCTCCCCCGATAGGGGGAGTTACAGGGATTAAAGTGCTAAGAATAGTACTACTTAACACAACCTAGTTACCATGGGTCCCAGACCGCATGTTTAATTATTATACTTTGTCAGGGTAATTATATATCTAACAAATCTATCTATTTATCTTCTATCAATTCTATCTAACTATCAATCTATGTATATCTAACTATCAAATCTATCAATCTCATGTCCGGACTGTTTTGAGACAGCCACTTGTGTTTTTGCCAAATTTGAAGTAGGAGGACAGACCAATCACAGGGATTAAACTGCTAAGAATAGTACTACTTAAGACAACCTAGTTATACCAGTACCACCATGGGTCCCAGACCGCATGTTTGGTTGTTATACTTTGTCAGGGTAATCATGCAGGCCATATAGACCTCCCCCGATAGGGGGAGTAACAGGTATTAAAGTGCTAAGAATAGTACTACTTAACACAACCTAGTTACCATGGGTCCCAGACCGCATGTCTTATTATTATATTTTGTCAGGGTAATCATGCAGGCCATATACACCTCCCCCGATAGGGGGAGTAACAGGGATTAAACTGCTAAGAACAGTACTACTTAACACAACCTAGTTACCATGGGTCCCAGACCGTGTGTCTTGTTGTTATACTTTGTCAGGGTAATCATGCACGCCATATAGACCTCCCCCGATAGGGGGAGTAACAGGGATTAAAGTGCTAAAAATAGTACTACTTAACACAACATAGTTACCATGGGTCCCAGACCGCATGTTTTATTATTATACTTTGTCAGGGTAATTATATATCTATCAAATCTATCTATTTATCTTCTATCGATTCTATCTAGCTATCAATCTATGTATATCTATCTATCAAATCTATCTATCTCGTGGCCGGACTGTTTTGAGACAGCCACTTATGTTTAGGACAAATTTGAAGTAGGAGGACAGACCAATCATCTTCTTCCATCTCCCTGTTCCAAAAATGCAGGCCATATAGACCTCCCCCGATAGGGGGAGTAACAGGTAGTAGTAAACTACTAAGAATAGTACTACTTAACACACCACGGGTCCCAGACCGCATGTCTTATTGTTATACTCTGTCAGGGAAATTATATATCTTTCAAATCTATCTATTTATCTATCTATCGAATCTATCTAACTATCAATCGTATCTATCAAATGTATATTGCATCTATTGATCTATGTAATTCGTATCTATCAAATGTATATTGCATATTTTGATCTATGTAATTCGTATCTATCAAATGTATATTGCATCTATTGATCTATGTAATTCGTATCTATCAAATGTATATTGAATCTATTGATCTATGTAATTTGTATCTATCATATGTATATTGCATCTATTGAGCTATGTAATCTATGTATCTATCTATCTATCAAATCTATCTATCTCGTGGTTGTGCAAATGGACTGTTTGCGGTTGTTTGCGGTGCGTTACACGGAGAGTTTGGTCTGTCACTGTGAAGCGGGCGTAACCCTTACACTACCTGATCGATACTACATCATACCTGATGTTTTAAAGCACGTTATTCCAAACAATTTAGACTCTGCATCAACTATGTAATTTTCCATGGGAGTTTTGCCATGGATCCCCCTCCAGCATGCCACAGTCCAGGTGTTAGTACCCTTGAAACAACTTTTCCATCACTATTGTGGCCAGAAAGAGTCCTTGTGGGTTTTAAAGTTCGCCTGCCTATTGAAGTCAATGGCGGTTCGCGCGGTTTGCCGGTTCGCGAACAATAGCGGAAGTTCAAGTCCGCAGTTCGCGAACCGAAATTTTTAAGTTCGCGACATCTCTAGTTGTCACACACTGTTGCTGGTATGTTGGCCCATTCCTGCATGCAGATCTCCTCTAGAGCAGTAATGTTTTGGGGCTGTCCCTGGGCAACACAGACTTTCAACTCCCTCCAAAGGTTTTCTATGGGGTTGAGATCTGGAGACTGGCTAGGCCACTCCAGGACCTTGAAATGCTTCTTACGAAGCCACTCCTTCGTTGCCCGGGCGGTGTGTTTGGGATCATTGTCATGCTGAAGACCCAGCCACGTTTCATCTTCAATGCCCTTGCTGATGGAAGGAGGTTTGCACTCAAAATCTCACGATACATGGCCCCATTCATTCTTTCATGTACACGGATCAGTCGTCCTGTTCCCTTTGCAGAGAAACAGCCCCAAAGCATGATGTTGCCACCCCCATGCTTCACAGTAGGTATGGTGTTCTTTGGTTGCAACTCAGCATTCTCTCTCCTCCAAACACGATGAGTTGTGTTTCTACCAAACAGTTCTACTTTGCTTTCATCTGACCATATGACATTCTCCCAATACGCTTCTGGATCATCCAAATGCTCTCTAGCATACTTCAGACGGGTCCGGACATGTACTGGCTTAAGCAGGGGGACACGTCTGGCACTGCAGGATCTGAGTCCCTGGCGGCGTAGTGTGTTACTGATGGTAGCCTTTGTTACGTTGGTCCGAGCTCTTTGCAGGTCATTCACTAGGTCCCCCCATGTGGTTCTGGGATGTTTGCTCACCGTTCTTGTGATCATTTTGACCCCACGGGGTGAGATCTTGCATGGAGCCCCAGATCAAGGGAGATTATCAGTGGTCTTGTATGTCTTCCATTTTCTAATTATTGCTCCAACAGTTGATTTCTTTACACCAAGCTGCTTGCCTATTGCAGATTCAGTCTTCCCAGCCTGGTGCAGGTCTACAATTTTGTTTCTGGTGTCCTTCGACAGCTCTTTGGTCTTCACCATAGTGGAGTTTGGAGTGTGACTGTTTGAGGTGGTGGACAGGTGTCTTTTATACTGATAACAAGTTCAAACAGGTGTCATTAATACAGGTAATGAGTGGAGGACAGATGCGACTCTTAAAGAAGAAGATACAGGTCTGTGAGAGCCAGAAATCTTGCTTGTTTTTAGGTGACCAAATACTTATTTCCCACCATAATATGCAAATAAATTCTTTCCAAATCAGACAATGTGATTGTCTGGATTTGTTTCCACATTTTGTCTCTCATAGTTGAGGTATACCTATGATGAAAATGACAGGCCTCTCTCATCTTCTTAAGTGGGAGAACTTGCACAAATGGTGGCTGACTAAATACTTTTTTGCCCCACTGTATCCAGATTCCTATTTCTATCTCTATAAGTATTCTGTCTATAGTGGCCAAAGTTCTTTTTCTCTTTCTTCCTATTATGATTAACTACCGTCCACTCTTCTTTGGAAGTGTTAGTCTCCATTAGTACCCTCGCTTTTAGATTCTGGTTGAGGTTTCAAAGTATCCCTATCTAGCTTCTTCCATTGTGTCTTTAAAATATCTTTATTTAAGGTATCAATCCTCTCAATCATAGCCTTTTGTTTTTCTTTAAATTCTACAGATTTTTTATCCTTTAATTTATCTTTAATATCTATTATCTCCTTCTCTAAATCCACAAGAGTATCCTTTCTGGATCTTTTCAAGATTTCCATTAAATCTGTTGATGCTTTAGACAACACCCCTTTCCACTCTAACTGAAATACCTCTTTAAGGGGGAATGCACATGCCTTAATTAATTTCAGGCCTTTAGGAATTAGGCCTTTTCCAGTATATTTATTTAAAAAGACAATCTCAGTTTTCTGTTTCAATTCCTTAATCAGTAGTTTTTCTAGTTTATTCAAGATATCCTCCAAACTCTCATATTCTGAAAAAATAGCATTCTCATCTTCCTTATAATCATGCAATTCTTTATACATGTGGTCTCTAAATTCAAAAATATCTTCCATTATGAAGATAAAAAACAATATTTAAAAGTAATATTCAAAATAATTCAGAGTTAATAAATAGAGAAAAGCTAAAAAACTAAAAAACACTCGCTGCTCACTTAAAAGGGGACCTGAAAGATATAACAAATATATAGTATAAGTGAGCGCTGAGTGTACCACCAGACTCCTGATATAACCTAAGTGTCCCTCACATAGGTAAAACAATAATAATACACAAGAAAAACAGGAGCGCTGCAGCTAAAGGTGGAGATATAAATGGTGGTCTATTATTACCATAACTGAAAATGCAGCTATAGAAAGTTGCAAGAAAGTGTACACATATTAGCACTCATACCTTGTGTAATTAGATTATATATATTTTGCAGTGGTTAATTAGTACGCAAGAAAGACACATTAAAACATAAACTTTAATAAGATTATTAAAAATTGGGCTCACTTAAAAACCCTAGAAGGCTAGTGTTAAGTATGAATAGTTATGTCTGGATTGTACCAGACTCTGATAGAGTTCTGTATATATAGGTGTCGTGTGGTTGGATGATTGTGTTCAAATTCACTCAATAGTGTTTTATAGTATAATACAATATACTTGTATTTCTACACCTCAGACTCGTGGTCAGTTCTTTGAAAATAATGTTTTTACTGATTGTGTTGCAAAGCTTGGATACGATTCCAAAGTTGCTATTGTACTGTTTTCCCTCCTTGTAAATCTCACATTTGATGATGGACCACAGGTTCTCAATGGGGTTCAGATCAGGTGAACAAGGAGGCCATGTCATTAGATTTTCTTCTTTTATACCCTTTCTTGCCAGCCACGCTGTGGAGTACTTGGACGCGTGTGATGGAGCATTGTCCTGCATGAATATCATGTTTTTCTTGAAGGATGCAGACTTCTTCCTGTACCACTGCTTGAAGAAGGTGTCTTCCAGAAACTGGCAGTAGGACTGGGAGTTGAGCTTGACTCCATCCTCAACCCAAAAAGGCCCCACAAGCTCATCTTTGATGATACCAGCCCAAACCAGTATTCCACCTCCACCTTGCTGGCGTCTGAGTCAGACTGGAGCTCTCTGTCCTTTACCAATCCAGCCACGGGCCCATCCATCTGGCCCATCAAGACTCACTCTCATTTCATCAGTCCATAAAACCTTAGAAAAATCAGTCTTGAGATATTTCTTGGTCCAGTCTTGACGTTTCAGCTTGTGTGTCTTGTTCAGTGGTGGTCGTCTTTCAGCCTTTCTTACCTTGGCCATTTCTCTGAGTATTGCACACCTTGTGCTTTTGGGCACTCCAGGGATGTTGCAGCTCTGAAATATGGCCAAACTGGTGGCAAGTGGCATCTTGGCAGCTGCACGCTTGACTTTTCTCAGTTCATGGGCAGTTATTTTGCGCCTTGGTTTTTCCACACGCTTCTTGCGACCCTGTTGACTATTTTGAATGAAACGCTTGATTGTTCGATGATCACGCTTCAGAAGCTTTGCAATTTTAAGAGTGCTGCATTCCTCTGCAAGATATCTCACTATTTTTGACTTTTCTGAGCCTGTCAAGTCCTTCTTTTGACCCATTTTGCCAAAGGAAAGGAAGTTGCCTAATAATTATGCACACCTGATATATGGTGTTGATGTCATTAGACCACACCCCTTCTCATTACAAAGATGCACATCACCTAATATGCTTAATTGGTAGTAGGCTTTCGAGCCTATACAGCTTGGAGTAAGACAACATGCATAAAGAGGATGATGTGGTCAAAATACTCATTTGCCTAATAATTCTGCACTCCCTGTATGTATAAATATTGTATGGAATTCAATAGAGTGTTCTGGATTTATCTAATCTTATAGTATAGAACTCTGTTGTTAGTATAATCGTGGTATCACATTGATACAGTCTTGTTGCGGATTCTTACATCGTAATCAATGTCACTCTCTTAAATACAGCAATAATATTGCCTGTTATGTCTGTGTGATGGCTTTATATTACCAGACCCTTCAAATTCTACTGTTATATAGTGTCTTCTGTATAACCACTTCTAGATTGTGGAATTATAGACCTTAGTTCATTGAGTATAATAGTAAGTCATTGCAACCTGAATGTGAAACTTTAGGGCTGGAATATATCTGACTTGTTATTATAACGTAACAGACGAGCAGACGAGCAACTCCAGAGAGCAGATTGAATCCAATAGCAACTTTGGAATCGTATCCAAGCTTTGCAACACAATCAGTAAAAACATTATTTTCAAAGAACTGACCACGAGTCTGAGGTGTGGAAATACAAGTATATTGTATTATACTATAAAACACTATTGAGTGAATTTGAACACAATCATCCAACCACACGACACCTATATATACAGAACTCTATCAGAGTCTGGTACAATCCAGACATAACTATTCATACTTAACACTAGCCTTCTAGGGTTTTTAAGTGAGCCCAATTTTTAATAATCTTATTAAAGTTTATGTTTTAATGTGTCTTTCTTGCGTACTAATTAACCACTGCAAAATATATATAATCTAATTACACAAGGTATGAGTGCTAATATGTGTACACTTTCTTGCAACTTTCTATAGCTGCATTTTCAGTCATAGTACATTAGTACACAGCACCTATGGGCATCATTTACTACTGTTATTAAGGCCAATGGCGACATATTAATAGAGCCCCCCTTGTCTCACATATAGGAGTGCCATCACAAACCCCCCTTTTTTCTGATCATAGTATCTAGCCTAGCAATAGGTTTCCGTGATAGAGCACACTAATTACTTGTTTCAAATGGCGAACAATTACCTAACAGACAGAATTAATAGACAACAAAAAAGATTAAATGACCTCAATGAGGTATTTAATGCAGATAACCCTGACACACCAAGTAATGACAAAAATCTTATGGAAAATGTTTTAAGGGATATTCATAAATTGTACTTTAGACAAGGCAAAGTATGGTGGAATAAACACTTTTTCGATAAATATATAGAAAGAAAGTTAATTCCACGTGGCCTAAGAATCCAACTCTTCCCTGCATATGAATTCAAAAATCCTGAACATAGCAAAGAATGGGAAGAAGCACTATCTGAGTGTTCATTTAAATTAATGAAAATCCTGATCAAAAATGACACAGCCCAACATGATAGGTTAGAGACTGAAATAGAAGATCTGACAGTCAAACTAAAAACATTTGAAAATCTACCTGAATTTGAGGCAAGATATAAAAAATACCAAACTGAGTTAGATAAATATGAGGCTGAAATTAAACAAACTAAACAAACTAAACTAAACAGAGATATTGCAGATTTCAAAAATAATAAAGTCTACAAATGGGGTAACAAATTCAAACAAAATTCCAATAAAAACTCAAGAGTGCATATTGTTGATAGTGATGCCTCTGAATTAGAAGGCAGTGAATCTGACAACACAGATACAGACAATGCTACACCCAGTACTTCAACCCATCGCTTAACCAGACAACAAAGTAAAAAGCGAAAGGATTTTTTAGAAGAGGGTCCATTGGAACAAGAAGAACCACCAGAAGAGGAGGTAGGGGCAAAAAATCCCAAACCCACAAAATCCAAAGAGAAATCAAAACAGGACTCCAAACGGTGGAAACCATACAAAAGACCACCAAGTCCATTTTCGAGAATGAGATTGACGTAATGCAAATAATAAATCTATCAAATAAAATATTATCTGAAGAACATCAATCAGTTTCGAAAAAAGGCCTCTCTTTCTGTCCAACTGCATCCCTAGACAAATTTGTGATAACTAAAGACATACATTTATATCTCAGAAAGATCCTGCTGAGAAAACAATTTATGACAAATAATGATACAACATGCGAAATTGCAGGGATTAGTACGGATTGGACAAATAATGAAAGGATAACAATTCAGACTATGCAAGATCTATTACAGGAGAGTGAGGCTAATACCAACTATAACTGGAGAGATCAGATAATAAATAAATCTAAGTACACCCCAAAATTTTGCCATTCAAGACATGTTGAGACTTTCAATGAAATAGTGACAAACGAAATTGCTAAACTACATGTTCAAACTGTACAATCAAACTTGACTAAGCCTGAGAACAAAGCCCTGCAAGAGATGAAAAAATGGGATGATGTCCTAATTAAAAATTCAGACAAAGGAGGCAATATAGTAATTTGGCCGCAAGAGATGTATTTACGTGTGTTACACAAACAGTTACGTAAAAAAGAATGCTATTCAAAATTACTGTTTGATCCAACTACTATCATGAAAATTATAACACGATAATATCTAGTGCTTTAAAAGATCAATTATAACACCAAAAGAACATAAATTCTTAACAGTAAAGGACCCAAAAATTGCAACCTTTTATGCCATACCAAAAGTTCATAAAAACCCAGCATTACCACCAGGACGCCCCATTGTGTCTGGGATAGACAACCTTACAGAGAGAGCAAGCCAGTACGTAGATTACAGACTACGAGAATTTGTCACACAACTGCCATCATTCGTTAAGGACACTATGGAAGTGCTACACCACTTAGAAAATATTCAGCTAAGTGCAAATACCATACTAGTAACAGCAGACATTGAAGCACTTTACACCAGTATTGAACATCAATTAGGCTTAAATGCTGTCCAACACTTCTTGAATAGTTCCTCAGATGAGGAAAAGGCACATGATAGTTTCATAATGAAATTACTCAAATTCATTTTGTACCACAATTACTTTGTATTCGATCAGCAATTTTATTTCAGAGGTACCGCGATGGGTACATCATGCGCACCAACCTATGCAAATCTTTTCTTAGGTTGGTGGGAGCAACAAACTGTGTTTTCTGATACTAATGAAGCCTACACCAACCATATACCATATACCATTATGGCTGAGATATATAGATGACGTGTTCTTCCTATGGGAGGGACCGCCAGATATATTAAAAGAATTTCTAATAAAACTGAATCAAAATGAACTCAATATCAAACTCACATATGAATTTGATACCCAAGAAGTAACATTTTTAGACCTAAAAATTTCCAAAGGGGTTTCAGATAAATTAATAACTGACTTATTTCACAAAAAAACAGCCACCAATAATCTACTTCATGCTTCCAGTGGACATGCACCAAATACGATCAAGGCACTCCCGATAGGTGAATTCCTCAGGATGAAAAGAAATTGCTCTGATCAAATTATGTACAAACAAAGAGCAGACGAACTTCAAGTGAGACTACAACAGAGAGGCTATAGCAAGAGAAGCATTAAAAAAGCCAGACAAAGAGCAAATGAAACTAATAGAAAGGATCTATTACAAAAAAAGATCAAAAATAAGGATACAACTACTAGACTGATCCTCACATATTCATCCCAAACAACGGAAATAATCAACATTCTAAATAAGCATGTACACATCTTGCAAGCAGACCCAAAAATAAAGAGCATCATAGGGGACAAAATTGAAGTAGGTTATAGAAGAGGCAAACATCTAAAAGACGTACTAAGCCCCAGTCATTTTACAAGAAGAAAAACCAAATATGACCCAATCTCTTTAGGGAACTTCAAATGTAGAAACTGCTCTATCTGTAAGCATATGCTACCAGTAAAGTTTTTAATAGATAGATTTGGTCACAAACATAATATTCAGTCCCATATGAACTGTAATACTACAGGCATTATCTATTCCATCACATGTAGCTGCAACCTGTACTATATTGGGATGTCAGCCATAAAACTACGTACTAGAATGACAGAACACCTATGCAATGTGAGAAATGCAGAAAAAGACAAGGCTGATCACAAAAACATTACAAGTGTGGCATCTCACTTTCTCCAATATCACAGAGGACAAACATCAGCACTACGCTGTCATGGAGTGGAGAAAGTAACTTTAGGCATCAGAGGAGGTAATCTAGAAGATGCTCTACTACAGTGGTTCTCAACCAAAGTGACCTCAAGGCCCGGTAAATTTTAGCTAGACATGTCCAGGGCCCGGTAGTTTTATATATATATATATATAGATATATATATATATATATATATATATATATATATATATAGATATATATAGATATATATAGATATAGATATATATAGATATATATAGATATATATAGATATATATAGATATATAGATAGATAGATATATAGATATATAGATATATAGATATATATATATAGATAGATATATATAGATATATATATAGATATATATATATATATATATATATATATATATATATATATATATATATATATATAAAGTGAGCAGCAGCGGCGGACTGATCAGCCAGGCAAATAGGAACTGGGCCGAGGGACCAGCAAGTAGGGGGGCCCACAAATGGCATCTCCACGGATCCTGGTGCATTCCTTAAGCTGGAGTTTTCAGTTGCCCTATCAGTAACTAAGCAAAAAAAGTGTGGGTTTAGAGGGGCCCTGGCGAGGGTCTGTCGCTGTGAGGGCCATGGAGTGTGGGGTCTGGCCCTGGAGGTTGGGTACCCTTTTTCTGGACCTTAATGTTGGGGGTCCTGGCTCTGGAGGTTGAGGGGCCTGTTGGGGGCAGGGCAGGGAGGCTACCATGTTCATTTGCATAAAATTTAATACATTTTGGTCAGTGTGAGTGTTCCTGGGACCTTGATTGGTATCAGTCTGCCCTTGGTGTGCAGTGGGGGCATGACAGGCCAGGGCCCACCAGCAGGGCTATCACGGCCCGGTACTGGGCCACGGCCCGGCTGTTGAGAAACCAGGCTCTACTAAGAAGGGAAAGTCGCTGGATATATTTAATGAATTCAGTCTTCCCAGCAGGATTAAATGAGAATAATAACTTTTTTTCCTACCTCTAAACACCAATCCAGACTTACAAATTCAAAAGGTATTGGATGTTACAGTATAAATGAATTTGGGAATATATACATGAGGATTCACAAATTCATATCTCACAATTGTTTCAGAAATTAGTTAAATATGGACTATATAAATTATATAATATCCTTGCACTAGTAACACTGAGACACAGAATTTATCACCATTAAAATTATTCACTCAATAGCAGGCAACTAAGATGGTAGCAACACTTATTCTTCACTTTAACACACTGTACTATTATAATAGTCAATAAATCGTCTCAATATTAGTTATTATCTTGTAACACTCACACAGTACACAAAGTTCACATCACTTTCATACCACTTATTTTTCTAAATATACATTAATTTTTAAAGTAATTCACTCATACACATTATTAATGGATTATTATTTTTATCACGTTAGAGAATACTCAGGGAATAGGACAATATGTCGGTTTCTTATCCATTCCTTATTTAATTTTCATTTTAAAGCCCATAGTTTACTCTATTTAATTCTATGACATTGTTTTTACTTTAATACTCATTACAGTTTCATCCAATATCGTCATATCAAAAATATAGCATTAAGTCAAATAGATGCCAAAAACCAACTTATTTGGTACAAACTGTTATATATGGTACATATTTATCACCATGGTCACCACAACGTATCATATGTAGAATACTCTATATAACATAAAGAAACCTCAGTGAAAACATAATATACCAGCGCAATTTTCGATCCTATCAAAAGATTGATGAATATAAATACAGGTAAAATAAATATAGTGAAAACAATAACTATTTGATCTATTATGTTATCCCTTATCTCACCGTACTTTGGATACCATTTCTTCTAATACTCTTAGAGGACATAAACATTGAATTATCAGAACAAGTCAGGATACAGCGAGCGAGCAACCTAAAACCTGATTCGCCAATTGAAACTAATAGGCGTGGTTACAACTACACAAAAGACCGCGAAAATCGCGGCGCCCCGCCTTCGAAAAAGCCGGTATACCCGGCGAAACATGTCAGGAGCAGGGGATATTGGGACCCCTCAGTTTTAATCTAGTAAGCGCTAGTTTAGTTATTTAAAATTGGTATCTGAGCTGATGTTCAACATATACTCAGATTAGCTAGTCAGTTCACATTATGGAGGAACAGTTATAAAGTACTGAATTAGAGAATTATTTCTCTGGCAAACAGCGATTCAGTAAACTGTTCATCTCTGAATATCTATCTACCGTATTCAATAGTGTTTGCAATAGCTAAATTATCTTATCTTTGAACTATATAAAGTGCTATACTATAGAGCTTTAATAGTAATGATCTCTACGATCTTGTTAAGTTATTGTAAAGGAGCAATTAGAGTGTTTACAAAACCATCCTGAGTTATCGTGCGGTATTGAAATGTAATTTGTTGATTACATATATGTAGAGACATTTGTTATATAACATATTACACTACAAATGGGAAGAATAAGGTTGAATTCAACCTAGTACCATAACAATATAGTGAGAAGTATTCAATTTTGTCTCATGATAACAATATGCTGCAGTGACTAGTTTGCAACACTGCCTTAATATTAGAAAGCATCATATGAGGATTGTTTGGTTTGTTATACTAATGGACATATTTTATCCTATGGCTGTACACTCAGGACACAATAGTTCATTACCTAGTTAAACAACTAACGTTTACATTCTGCTTACCTAGGAGCATATGTACTATTATACAAGCATCGTCTGTTACGTTATAATAACAAGTCAGATATATTCCAGCCCTAAAGTTTCACATTCAGGTTGCAATGACTTACTATTATACTCTATGAACTAAGGTCTATAATTCCACAATCTAGAAGTGGTTATACAGAAGACACAATATAACAGTCATGAGAAGGGAACCCCAAGGGGAACCGTGTGTGGGGTGCGCTGAAAAAGGTTAATACGTGGTATTGGTCTAAAAAACAAACCATAAAGTTCATGTGAGTTGATAGTGCTGAATCTTGCAATCAAATATACTGGCGGCAAACGCTCCTCTGGTCTTCGGAAAGGAGATATCTGTAATTAGAAATAAAAAAGAGGGCGCCACATTGCGTGATATTGTTGGCTCAAAGTCCAAATGGGTAATTATTATCGTCGCTTACCGGAGAACGATGCACCGTATTGTAACCGGTGCTGACAGGCAGGCTAACACTTTCAGTGGTTAGCACACTGGGTGGCCTCCGGCAGGTTGTACACAGCTGGTACTCAGCGTTCACTTGATTGGTGTGCGTCTATGCAGCTAGCGAGTCAGACACTGTGGTGGATCAGACAATTTCAAACCTTTGTCAGGGAGGAAGCACTGCAGTAGATCGAACACTTTGACACCTTAACCAGGAAGGCTCGAAAGAGAACAAAGGACAACTTCCGTATATAAAATAAATGAATTTTATTCCATACAAACTGCTACGCGTTTCTAGACCTACACCGGTCTTTTCATCAGGCATACAAACAATGGATACAAATTTCTTAAAATAACAATCTTATATACAATTAAAAACGGAAGTTGTCATAGTTTTCAGCAACAACCAATGGGCTGAAGATGGATACTCTGTATCCCATTTGTGCTAATTAGGCTTGGTCACCTGTAAACATCATTAACCTTTGCATTATAAATCCTAAAAAACCCATAAGTATAAATGAATGAAAATAAAACAATTTCTACAACAGTTTAAAGGGTCTCATCACAATCTGCTACAATTATCGCTAATGTGTTGAAGTCAACCTACATAAACATTTGCAATATAGTGTGTGATTCGCATATCTAAATGAAAGATAAATAAAAAGTAAAACAATTTCTAACAAATTAGGACAATTTAAAGGGTCTCATCACAATTTGCTACAATTAACACTGAAGTGTTGGAGTAAGCCTCCATAAACATTTGCAATAAAATGTGTGATTCGCATATCTAAATGAAAGATAAATAGTATATGATTTTGTTTGGACCGAGTTTATCTTCGTATCAAACATGAGTTAAATTGAAATTTAAAATTGTAAAACAACCACTGACTGAATGACTCATGTTTAATCACTTCAGGAGTGTTTTGCTTTAGTCTTATTCTGAAACAATAATAATAATAACATAACATGAAAAGAGCTGATGTATGTGTGAGTGTATGTAAAAGGTGTGATGTGTGTTATATCTAAATTAGAAATGTTATTTTAAACAAACAAATGCAGTGATGTGTATGTGTATATGTGTAAGTGAAGTGTATACCCAACTAAAATTGGTTTTTTGAATGGTGTATAGAAAAAGGCGATTACCAATATTGTAATATATAGATCGTGTTCTATTAATTCAACATTCGATTTTGTATGATACACTCAATCTTATAGTGTAATGAAATTAATAACTAAAATGTAGTGCGACCCCCAACTGTGGATGGTAATACACAGAGGTTTTTTGGATGCAACTGCTATAAAATGAACAACCATGTTCATAAAACAACTAGTGTTTCATAAAAAAACTAGTATTTTTATTTTTATGTATGTATATAATCGAACACATCTTTAGTGAATGGTTATATCGTAGACCATTCATTGTTTTGCTTATTTTATTATTTGGTTGAATTTAATCCTATGATGTCTAAACTTTTGTGATCAAAGTCAGCGGATGAAAATCTCTTATGTTTCATTCTTTTATTTGGGGAATTAATTTTAATTGGTATTTACAAGTTTATAAAAATATAGTGTGTCTGATATGGCTAGTAAGCCGTAATTAATCATACAGTGATAATGCCCAATAGGATTGTTATTAGTGAAATAATAATATTATTAATGTTTTACTTATGTTGTTTTGTGAAATGTGTTATTGATATTTGTGAGAAAAAAATAAAAATTAGTTTATGGATCTATGAAATCAATTTTATATTATAGCGACTGGGTATATGGACTGATTGCAGATGTTGAAATTGTATTGATGTATTTAAGAAGACCCGTATATAAACGTTATTAAGACTGGTTCAGTGTACTGTGTGAGTGTTCAAGCAAACAAATTCTTAAGTTCAGTTATTAGTTGAATGCTGCTAAATCTAAATTTGCATTTAAGCCATCAGGAAAAAGTGTTTTTAACTTAAAAATCCAAAAGGTTTCTCGTTGTCTGAGTTTGTTTGTTCTATTGTAATCTACAGACCTAGGGATAAAATCTATAGGTGTGTATTTGAAAGTGTATGGATTGCCTTGATGTTTGTTTAGGCAATGATTTGGCACACTGTGTTTTACTTTCGTTTTCTTACAGTTTTTACAATTACGTAGGTGTTCTCCCCACCTTGTTTTGACTTTTCTACAGGTGCGGCCTACATATTGTAGGCCGCATATACACTCCAATAGGTAAACTACAAAGGAAGAATTGCAGTTGTAAAAGCCCTGAATAGGATATGTGTCACCAGTGGTGTGGGACCTGAAAGATTTACTGCCATGTTTGATGTATTGACAAGAGTTACAACTGGTTTTTCCACATTTGTATGTTCCTTGTAGACCAAATATGCCATTTTTGGTTTGTGTGTTGTTATTGAATCTGTGTTGTACATGTTTGACTATTTTGCTTGGTGCTAGTTTACTTCTCAAGGTGGGTGCCCTCCTGTAAACTATCTTAGGTCTGTCTTGTACAATGTTTTTTAATACCGGATCCCTTTGAATAACATGCCAATGTTTGAGTATTATCTGATTAATTTTTTGAAAACTGTTGTTGTATTGTGTAATGAACATAGTCTCATCTTGGTTAGTTGAACTCTTGATTGTTCTTTTGTTTTTGTTGTTATCGGATAATATCTCATTTCTGTTTAATCTTTTCGTTCTTGTTAGTGCGTTATCTAAAATATGGACTGGGTAATTCCTTTCTATAAATCTATTATAAATAATCTGACTTTGCTCAAGGAAGATGTTATAATCCGAACAATTTCTCCTAATGCGTCTGAACTGACTATACGGTACGTTGTTAATCCAACTTCTGTGATGGTTGCTGTGGTATTCTAAATAGCTGTTACTATCAACATCTTTAAAAAATGTTTTTGATGTGATAGACCAATTAGGACCCCAACTGAGTATCAAATCTAAATATTCTATTGAATCTGGTTGGATGTTAGCTGTAAACGTGATCCCCATGTTATTATCGTTAAGTTGTGTTATAAAAGTTTCTGCTGCTTCTAAACTGCCACTCCAAATTAGAATGAGGTCGTCTATGTACCGGCCATAGAATACCAGGCTCTCCCCAAGGTTCGCTTGATGTATATGGATCTCCTCAAAAAAACCCATGAAGAGATTCGCGAAACTTGGGGCGAACCTGGTACCCATGGCCGTTCCCTTTATCTGTAAATAATATCGATCCAGATATAAAAAATAATTATGTTGTAAAATGTATTTGATACATTCCAAAATGAATGTTCTTTGGTCCTCAGGTAAAAAGGGATCCTGTTCCAAAAAATGAGATACTGCCAGTATTCCTAAATCGTGAGTGATATTTGAATAAAGTGAACTGACATCACATGTGATCCAAAATTTTTTATCATTAGTGAGAGTGAGATTATGTAATAATTGTAAAAGATGAGTGCTGTCTCTAATGTACGAGGGAAGTGTGGTAACAAATTTTTGTAAAAATTTGTCAATATAAAAGGATAAATTATAAGTCAAATTGCCAATCCCTGCTATGATAGGACGTCCGGGGGGGTTATTTTTGTCCTTATGGATTTTTGGAAGATGATAGTAATGTGCTATGCTGGGGTACTCTGTTTTCAAAAATTCTCTTTCTTCTTTATTTAAAATACCCTGTAGTGCGCCTTTGTCTATTAGTTTCTGATATGTTAGTTTAAAAATAGGGGTCGGATCTCTAGGTAGAATTCTATAATAATTAGAATCACCCAGGATTCTCTCTGCTTCTTTGATGTAATCCTTGTAATCTTGAATGATAATGCCCCCCCCCTTGTCCGCATCACGAATAATGATGTTAGGATTGTTTTGTAAACTGTGTAAAGCTTTTTTGTGTCTGTGAAAAGAGTAATTGGTTTTTTTAGCTGTTGTTTTTAGTAATTTTTCACAATCTTCTAGAACCATATTTTGATATAATTCTATATATTTGTTATTGCTAATATTGGGATTGAAATTTGATTTGTTTTTCACATTGGTATGTATATATCCTTCAAATAGGTGATCAGTTATGTCTTCAATATTTGTTATAACACATGGTGTTGATTTATCAGACGGCATGTTGTCAGTTAATATTATTTGTGAATTGTGGTTATGAAGTTGGTCTTTAACTAATTTTTTATTTGCGAAATACTTCTGTAAGGATAGCTTTCGTGTGAAATTGTTAATATCGACAAATAAGTTGAAAATATTTGGAGTATTGGGTGGACAAAAGGAAAGGCCTTTCTTGAGTACTCTTTTTTCCTCTACAGTTAATGTATGTGATGATAGGTTAAAGAGGCCCTGGTCTAATCTGGATAATTCCGCTTTCTTGGCGGTAAGGCCTCTGCCCCTCCTGCCTCGTTTTCTGTTATGTGGGGTCTTTTTGTTGGTCTGGTTGGAAAATTTTCCATTTTTCTGTTGTGACCTATTCCTAAAAAAGGTGGTGGTGGATTGCTGCTGGTACTAGGACTCTCGTCATCTCTTATAGTTAAGAGCGGACTAAATCTATTATGTTGTTCGTATTGTTCATATGGTGTAGTTGGGGTATGTGGGTTCTCATTGTTGACCCAAAACTGGTTAGATGATGGGTTAATTGGTGGTCGTCTAGACTGATGTGTTGTGTCATTCTGACTATTGTGGTCATGTCTACTGGAATTTTCAGATTGGAATCTATAATTACCATTTTGATTTCTATTATTTCCTTGATAAGAACCTTTGTGATGATATGTTTGAGCTGTCTGGTAGGAAATGTTGTATGAATCCTTATTAGTGTTGTGCCTAAATTTGAATTCTCTGTTATTATGAGGCACATGCTCTCTATTCAAAGATTGGTGATAATGTTGTGAATTGTATGAGTGTGATTGGTATGGGCCCTTGGGGGTAGGATATTGGTTGTATTGTGTTCTGTTGTTGAATGGAACCCAGTTGGATCTGTGTTGGTCTTCATTATGTATTGTTTGCTCCATATCAGATTGAGTTGTTTTGTGGTGTGGTCGAATGTAATGTGTGTGATGATGTGAATTTGATCGGTTTTGGAAAAAATGGGAAGGTCTATAATGATTGTTATTACTCCTATTGTGTTGTATTGATCTGGGTTCCTGATGGTCATATGTTGAAGAAAATTTCTCTTTGCGGTTAAAAGTGTATACACTATCATTAATGTAGTCTTCATGGTCCCTTTGTAATTTTTTATTTTTAGTTAGAACAATGTTTTCCTGAAACCTGTCTGTACGTTCATTAATTTCTTTCAAGATCTTATTGTAATCTGGATTCTGCTGGTAGACTCTAAGGTCTGTTTGTATTTTTTCTATATTGGTACTGCTCTGGCTATAGAGTTGGCGTCTGTGCTCTATTAGGATTTTTATTAGACTAAAGGAGCACTCATTGAGTGCTTCATACCATTTTTTTAAAAGTACCGGATCATCTTTGAATGAACAATGTTTTAAAATCCTAAGACCTCTAGGAATGTATTTAACCTCTGTGTATTTCTCCAAAGCTGTGAGGTCCCACCAATGTCGGTGTTCTTTGTTTATTTCTTCCTCTAATAAATAGAAGAGGTCTCTCATGGGTTTGATTTCATTGCTTTCCAATATGATGTCTGAGATGTTATTTTCTTTTGAAAGATTAAAACTAAGTCTTTTAGAACTACGTTCCTCCTTGGATTGCATAATATATATATATAGTGGAACTATGTAGGATTGATGGAATGGTATCCTAGGATTATTAAGGTGGAAGTGTTGTAATACAAATTAGTGTATGTGAAAGTTTTGAATGTGACCTAATGGGTAATGCGTGGATGTGCAATGTGAAAACCGAATGTCTGATGAGTGTGTGCAATAGTGAATATAGAACAGAGATATATGGTTTGTGAGTATGGTAAGAGATTTAGGTGTTGAGTAAATATGAAATGTATTTTAAAATATTGTGGAGATATTGGAGGGCTTAATATAAATTTGCCAGTATTATAGTTGACGTTCTAATTGTGGGGGTCTTGTTAATAATAAAATTAGGAATGTGTGAATGGTAGATAAAATAGGTCTGTATATGATAAATGTGTGATATTGTGCTGCTAGCTCCCAGTGTATTGGTGCAATAAAAGAAGTGTTGTGTGTTAAATATGTTAATAATCTCTGATTGAACAAATGATAAACTGAAAAAATATGTGACTCAAAACCAAAATTTGTCTAGCAAAATACTGTAATACAAAATTTGTACTAACATATGAAAATGAGCAGGACGTAATATTATTGAACAAGAAATGTGCAAACCTATTTGACCTCTGATTGGTGTGTAACCCTATTACTCTTGTGCTGCTAGCTCCCAGTGTATTGGTGCAATAAAAGAAGTGTTGTGTGTTAAATATGTTAATAATCTCTAATTGAACAAATGATAAACTGAAAAATATGTGACTCAAAACAAAATTTGTCTAGCAAAATATTGTAATGCAAAATTCTTAAATACATCAATACAATTTCAACATCTGCAATCAGTCCATATACCCAGTCGCTATAATATAAAATTGATTTCATAGATCCATAAACTAATTTTTATTTTTTTCTCACAAATATCAATAACACATTTCACAAAACAACATAAGTAAAACATTAATAATATTATTATTTCACTAATAACAATCCTATTGGGCATTATCACTGTATGATTAATTACGGCTTACTAGCCATATCAGACACACTATATTTTTATAAACTTGTAAATACCAATTAAAATTAATTCCCCAAATAAAAGAATGAAACATAAGAGATTTTCATCCGCTGACTTTGATCACAAAAGTTTAGACATCATAGGATTAAATTCAACCAAATAATAAAATAAGCAAAACAATGAATGGTCTACGATATAACCATTCACTAAAGATGTGTTCGATTATATACATACATAAAAATAAAAATACTAGTTTTTTTATGAAACACTAGTTGTTTTATGAACATGGTTGTTCATTTTATAGCAGTTGCATCCAAAAAACCTCTGTGTATTACCATCCACAGTTGGGGGTCGCACTACATTTTAGTTATTAATTTCATTACACTATAAGATTGAGTGTATCATACAAAATCGAATGTTGAATTAATAGAACACGATCTATATATTACAATATTGGTAATCGCCTTTTTCTATACACCATTCAAAAAACCAATTTTAGTTGGGTATACACTTCACTTACACATATACACATACACATCACTGCATTTGTTTGTTTAAAATAACATTTCTAATTTAGATATAACACACATCACACCTTTTACATACACTCACACATACATCAGCTCTTTTCATGTTATGTTATTATTATTATTGTTTCAGAATAAGACTAAAGCAAAACACTCCTGAAGTGATTAAACATGAGTCATTCAGTCAGTGGTTGTTTTACAATTTTAAATTTCAATTTAACTCATGTTTGATACGAAGATAAACTCGGTCCAAACAAAATCATATACTATTTATCTTTCATTTAGATATGCGAATCACACATTTTATTGCAAATGTTTATGGAGGCTTACTCCAACACTTCAGTGTTAATTGTAGCAAATTGTGATGAGACCCTTTAAATTGTCCTAATTTGTTAGAAATTGTTTTACTTTTTATTTATCTTTCATTTAGATATGCGAATCACACACTATATTGCAAATGTTTATGTAGGTTGACTTCAACACATTAGCGATAATTGTAGCAGATTGTGATGAGACCCTTTAAACTGTTGTAGAAATTGTTTTATTTTCATTCATTTATACTTATGGGTTTTTTAGGATTTATAATGCAAAGGTTAATGATGTTTACAGGTGACCAAGCCTAATTAGCACAAATGGGATACAGAGTATCCATCTTCAGCCCATTGGTTGTTGCTGAAAACTATGACAACTTCCGTTTTTAATTGTATATAAGATTGTTATTTTAAGAAATTTGTATCCATTGTTTGTATGCCTGATGAAAAGACCGGTGTAGGTCTAGAAACGCGTAGCAGTTTGTATGGAATAAAATTCATTTATTTTATATACGGAAGTTGTCCTTTGTTCTCTTTCGAGCCTTCCTGGTTAAGGTGTCAAAGTGTTCGATCTACTGCAGTGCTTCCTCCCTGACAAAGGTTTGAAATTGTCTGATCCACCACAGTGTCTGACTCGCTAGCTGCATAGACGCACACCAATCAAGTGAACGCTGAGTACCAGCTGTGTACAACCTGCCGGAGGCCACCCAGTGTGCTAACCACTGAAAGTGTTAGCCTGCCTGTCAGCACCGGTTACAATACGGTGCATCGTTCTCCGGTAAGCGACGATAATAATTACCCATTTGGACTTTGAGCCAACAATATCACGCAATGTGGCGCCCTCTTTTTTATTTCTAATTACAATATAACAGTAGTGATGTCGCAAACCTAAAAATTTTGGTTTGCAAACGGCGGACTTGAACTTCCGGTATTGTTCGCGAACCGGCGAACAGCGCGAGCCGCCATTGACTTCAATAGGCAGGCGAACTTTAATACCTACAAGGACTCTTTCTGGCCACAATAGTGATGGAAAAGTTGTTTCAAGGGGACTAACACCGGGACTGTGGCATGCTGGAGGGGGATCCCTGGCAAAACTCCCATGGAAAATTACATAGTTTATGCAGAGTCTGCTTTTAACCCATAAAGGGCCTAAATCACCTAACATTCCCAAATTGTTTGCAATAACGTGCTTTAAAACATCTGTTATGATGTCGTATCTATCAGGTAGTGTAAGGGTTACGGCCGCTTCACAGTGACAGAGCAAACTCCAAGTGTAACGCACTGCAAACAACCGCAAACAATCCATTTGCACAACCACGAGATAGATAGATTTGATAGATAGATACATAGATTACATAGCTCAATCGATGCAAAATACATATGATCGATACAATTTACATAGATCAATAGATGCAATATACATTTGATAGATACGAATTACATAGTTCAATAGATGCAATATACATTTGATAGATACAAATGTTATCGAATCAAAGATGCAATATATATTTGAAAGATACGAATTACATCAACCAAAATATGTAATATACATTTTATAGATACGAATTACATCGATCAATAGATGCAATCTACATTTGATAGATACGTTTGATAGTTCGATCGATTTGATAGATAAATAAATAGATTTGAAATATATATAATTTCCCTGACAGAGTATAACAATAAGACATGCGGTCTGTGACCCGTGGTGTGTTAAGTAGTACTATTCTTAGCAGTTTACTACAACCTGTCACTCCCCCTATCAGGGGAGGTCTATATGGCCTTCATTTTTGGAACCGGGAGATGGAAGAAGATGATTGGTCTGTCCTCCTACTTCAAATTTGTCCAAAACACAAGTGGCTGTCTCAAAACTGTCCATACAGAAGATAGATAGATAGATAGGATAGATAGACATACATAGATTGATAGTTAGATAGAATCGATAGAAGAGAAATATATAGATTTGTTAGATATATAATTACCCTGACAAAGTATAATAATTAAACATGCGGTCTTGGACCCATGGTAACTAGGTTGTGTTGTTAACAGTAGTACTAATCTTAGCATTTTCAGCCCTGTAACTCCTCCTATCGGTGAAGGTCTATATGGCGTATATGATTACCCTGACAAAGTATAACAACAAGACACGTGGTCTGGGACCCATGGTAATTCGGTTGTGTTAAGTAAAACTTTTCTTAGCACTTTAATCCCTCTTACCCCCCCTTTCGGTGGAGTTCTATATGGCCTGCATGATTAGCCTGACAAAGTATAACAAGAAAACATCTGCTCTGGGACCCATGGTAACTAGGTTGTGTTAAGTAGTACTATTCTTAGAACTGCAATCCCTGTCCCCCCCCCTATCGGGGGAGGTCTATATGGCCTGCCTGATTACCCTGACAAAATATAATAATAAGACATGCGGTCTGGGACCCATGGTAACTAGGTTGTGTTTTAAGTAGTACTATTCTTAGCACTTTAATCTCTGTAACTCCACCACAAAATATAATAATAAGACATCTGCTCTGGGTCTGGGACCCATGGTAAGGTTGTGTTAAGTAGTACTGTTCTTAGCATTTTAATACCTGTTACTCACCCTATCGGGGAGGTCTATATGGCCTGCATGATTACCCTAACAAAATATAATAACAAGACATGCGTTCTGGGACCCATGGTAACTATGTTGTGTTAAGTAGTACTGTCCTTAGCATTTTAATACCTGTTACTCACCCTATCGGGGGAGGTCTATAGGGCCTGCATGATTACCCTTACAAAATATAATAACAAGACATGCGGTCTGGGACCCATGGTAACTAGGTTGTGTTAAGTAGTACTGTTCTTAGCATTTTAATACCTGTTACTCACCCTATCGGGGGAGGTCTATATGGCCTGCATGATTAACCGAACAAAATATAATAATAAGACATATGCTCTGGGACCCATGGTAAGTTTGTGTTAAGTAGTACTGTTCTTAGCATTTCAATACCTGTTACTCACCCTATCGGGGGAGGTCTATATGGCCTGCATGATTACCCTTACAAAATATAATAATAAAACATATGCTCTGGGACCCATGGTAACTAGGTTGTGTTAAGTAGTACTGTTGTTATTAGTTTAATACCTGTTACAACACCGAATGGTGGCAGGTCTATATGGCCTGCATGATTAGCCGCACCCAAACCCAAAAAAAAGCCATGTGGTCTTGGACTAACACCCATGGCTAACTCGGTTGTTTAAAGTTGTACTATTCTTAGTACTTTCATCCCTGTTACTTCCAGGCCTCTCGGGGGTGGTCTACATGGCCATCATGATTATCCTAACAAAATACAACAATCAAACCTTGGCTCAGTCTTGATAGGCCGTTAATTAAGTGTATTTTGGTAGTACTGTTCTTATTAGTTTAATACCTGATACAACACCGAATGGTGGCAGGTCTATATGGCCTGCATGATTAGCCGCACCCAAACCAAAAAAAAGCCAAGCGGTCTTGGACTAAGACCCATGGCTAACTCGGTTGTTTCAAGTAGTACTATTCTTAGCACTTTCATCCCTGTTACTTCCAGGCCTCTCGGGGGTGGTCTACATGGCCATCATGATTAGCCGAACAAAATACAACAATCAAATCTTGGCTCAGTCTTGATAGGCCGTTAATTGGGTGTATTTTGGTAGTACTGTTCTTATTAGTTTAATACCTGATACAACACCGAATGGTGGCAGGTCTATATGGCCTGCATGATTAGCCGCACCCAACCCAAAAAAAAGCCAAGCGGTCTTGGACTAAGACCCATGGCTAACTCGGTTGTTTCAAGTAGTACTATTCTTAGCACTTTCATCCCTGTTACTTCCAGGCCTCTCGGGGGTGGTCTACATGGCCATCATGATTAGCCGAACAAAATACAACAATCAAACCTTGGCTCAGTCTTGCTAGGCTGTTAATTGGCTGTATTTTGGTAGTACTGTTCTTATTAGTTTAATACCTGATACAACACCGAATGGTGGCAGGTCTATATGGCCTGCATGATTAGCCGCACCCAACCCAAAAAAAAGCTAAGCGGTCTTGGACTAAGACCCATGGCTAACTCGGTTGTTTCAAGTAGTACTATTCTTAGCACTTTCATCCCTGTTACTTCCAGGCCTCTCGGGGGTGGTCTACATGGCCATCATGATTAGCCGAAAAAAAAACAACAATCAAACCTTGGCTCAGTCTTGCTAGGCCGTTAATTGGCTGTATTTTGGTAGTACTGTTCTTATTAGTTTAATACCTGATACAACACTGAATGGTGGCAGGTCTATATGGCCTGCATGATTAGCCGCACCCAACCCAAAAAAAAGCCATGCGGTCTTGGAATAAGACCCATGGCTAACTCGGTTGTGTAAATTAGTACTATTCTTAGCACTTTCATCCCTGTTACTTCAAGGCCTCTCGGGGGTGGTCTACATGGCCATCATGATTACCCTCAACAAAATATAACAACAAGACGTGCGGTCAGGGAACCATGGTAAGGTTACTTCCTTTCGCAAAATTGAGTATAACAGTTGCAGGCAGAGGTTCTGACCCTGCATTATGGCTGCACCTCTCCCTAAAAGAGGCATCCGTTACAGAGTCTGTGGGCATGTATGCAAAGAGCTGGCCTGCCTAAAAGGAGCAGCAAGGCAGTACAGGTCGTTCTCCTTCAGCCATTTTATACGATGGCCCACAACCCTCAACAGCCACAACAGAATGAAACACCACATATGCCATCCTTTTGAACAATAGAGTACAGGTATGGCATTGATTTTAGTTACACAGAGATATTTTTTAGGAACCGTGAAATTGAACAAAAAACCATGCTTGGACACCCAGTACAGTACAGGTCGTTCTCCTTCGGCCTTTTTAGAAGAGTGTCCCGGACCCTCAACAAAAACAACAGCAGGAAAGAGGACATATGGCATCCTTTTGAACAATAGAGTACAGGTACAGCATTGATTTTAGAAACCCAGAGATAATTTTTAGGAAACGTGAAATAAAAAAAAACATTGATTGGACAGGACACCCAGTACACTTCTTTCTCCTTCGGCCTTATTATAAGAGGGTCCAGGACCCTCAACAGAAACAACAGCAGGAAAGAGGACATATGGCATCCTTTTGAACAATAGATTACAGGTAAGGCATTGATTGTACAAACCCGGAGATAATTTTTAGGAAACGTGAAATAGAATAAAACATTGATTGGACTGGACACCCAGTACACTTCTTTCTCCTTCTGCCTTTTTATAAGAGGGTCCAGGACCCTCAACAGAAACAGCAGCAGGAAAGAGGACATATGGCATCCTTTTTAACAATAGAGTACAGGTACAGCATTGATTTTAGAAACCCAGAGATAATTTTTATGAAACGGGAAATAGAAAAAAACATTGATTGGACACCCAGTACACTTCTTTATCCTTAGGCCTTTTTATAAGAGGGTCCATGACCCTCAACCGAAACAACAGCAGGAAAGAGGACATATGGCATCCTTTTGAACAATAGATTACAAGTAAGGCATTGATTTTAGAAACCCTGAGATAATTTTTATGAACAGGGAAATAGAAAAAAACATTGATTGGACAACCAGTACACTTCTTTATCCTTAGGCCTTTTTATAAGAGGGTCCAGGACCATCAAGCAAAACAACAGCAGGAATGAGGACATATGGCATCCTTTTGAACAATACAGTACAGGTAAGGCATTGATTTTAGAAACCCTGAGATAATTTGTTGCAACCGGGAAATTGAACCAAAAAAATGATTGGACACCCAGTACACTTCTTTATCCTTAGGCCTTTTTATAAGAGGGTCCAGGACCCTCAACCAAAACAGCAGGAAAGAGGACATATGGCATCCTTTTGAACAATAGAGTACAGGTAAGGCATTGATTTTAGAAACCCGGAGATAATTTTAAGGAAACGGGAAATAGAAAAAAACATTGATTGGACAGCCAGTACACTTCTTTATCCTTAGGCCTTTTTATAAGAGGGTCCAGGACCCTCAACAAAAGAAACAGCAGGAAAGAGGACATATGGCATCCTTTTGAACAATAGATTACAGGTAAGGCATTGATTTTAGGAACCCGGATATAATTTGTTGCAACCGGGAAATTGAACCAAAAAAATGATTAGTCACCCAGTACACTTCTTTCTACTTCAGCCTTTTTATAAGAGGGTCCTGGACCCTCAACAAAAACAACAGCAGGGAGCTGAGCATAGGAGTACAAGGGAGTGGGACAATAATAATGTGAAGGGGAAGATTCAGGAGTTGGGGCATTTTGATTTGGTTATCGAGGGAAGTCCTTGCAATGACCTTGCTCTGGTAAATCCATATCGCAAAGGTCTTTTTGAAGGCACTGGGTGTCTATTTTTTGACTTTCAGCATTTGGTACATGAAGCGCGACTTAAGGCTGGTGAGAAACGACCTTTCTTCTGGCTGTTTGAAAATGTTGTGGCTATGGACAAACATGTGAAGAGGGCCATCTGCCATATTCTGCACGCAAGCCCTGTGATGATTGACGCTAATCATGTGTCACCTGCAAGCAGAGCTCGTTACTTCTGGGGAAATCTTCCTGGTATGGACAGGCCACTGGTTCCCACAGCAAATCATAAGTTGGAACTACAAGATTGTCTTTAGTATGGTAGGAAAGCAAAGTTTAGTAAAGTCTGTACTATCACCATGCAACTGAACTCCTTGAAGCAAGGGAAATGCCAGCAGTTTCCTGTGCTTATGGATAACAAGGAGGACGTCCTGTGGTGCACAGATATGGAGAGGATTTTTGGTTTCCCTGTACACTACACAGATGTCTCCAACATCACCCGAAACACAAGACAGCGACTCTTGGGAAGTTCCTGGAGTGTTCCGGTCATTAGCCATCTCTTTGCCCCCCTAAAGGAATACTTTACCAGTGTTTAACCCCTTCACTTCTAAGCCTAACCGCTGTGTGAAGCAGATTTTATGTTTTTTATGCTGCTGCTTATAGATCTAACCCCTATTGTAAATCATGCTTCAGTTAGTAACTCAAGTTAAATTATATCTTTTTTTTTTTTTTTATTAGGCTCAGCAGATTCAAAACATACCATTATTGTATTCATATCACACGACATGTCAAAAGGCTGCATCGAACATGGCAGTGTGCAAAGTCATAATCTTAGTGAACCTATAACTGCATTATAGCTGTAACTGTTCTAAAATAAACAAAAATACTGATAAAAACAGAAAACAAAAAAAAAAAAACAGCAGGAAAGAGGACATATGGCATTCTTTTGAACAATAGATTACAGGTAAGGCATTGATTTTAGAAACCCTGAGATAATTTTAATGAAACGCGAAATAGAAAAAAACATTGATTGGACACCCAGTACACTTCTTTATCCTTAGGCCTTTTTATAAGAGGGTCCAGGACCCTCAACCGAAACAACAGCAGGAAAGAGGACATATGGCATCCTTTTGAACAATAGATTACAGGTAAGGCATTGATTTTAGAAACCCTGAGATAATTTTTATGAACAGGGAAATAGAAAAAAACATTGATTGGACAGGACACCCAGTACACTTCTTTCTCCTTCGGCCTTATTATAAGAGGGTCCAGGACCTTCAACAGAAACAACAGCAGGAAAGAGGACATATGGCATCCTTTTGAACAATAGATTACAGGTAAGGCATTGATTGTACAAACCCGGAGATAATTTTTAGGAAACGTGAAATAGAATAAAACATTGATTGGACTGGACACCCAGTACACTTCTTTCTCCTTCGGCCTTTTTATAAGAGGGTCCAGGACCCTCAACAGAAACAGCAGCAGGAAAGAGGACATATGGCATCCTTTTTAACAATAGAGTACAGGTACAGCATTGATTTTAGAAACCCAGAGATAATTTTTATGAAACGGGAAATAGAAAAAAACATTGATTGGACACCCAGTACACTTCTTTATCCTTAGGCCTTTTTATAAGAGGGTCCAGGACCCTCAACCGAAACAACAGCAGGAAAGAGGACATATGGCATCCTTTTGAACAATAGATTACAGGTAAGGCATTGATTTTAGAAACCCTGAGATAATTTTTATGAACAGGGAAATAGAAAAAAACATTGATTGGACAACCAGTACACTTCTTTATCCTTAGGCCTTTTTATAAGAGGGTCCAGGACCATCAAGCAAAACAACAGCAGGAATGAGGACATATGGCATCCTTTTGAACAATAGAGTACAGGTAAGGCATTGATTTTAGAAACCCTGAGATAATTTGTTGCAACCGGGAAATTGAACCAAAAAAATGATTGGACACCCAGTACACTTCTTTATCCTTAGGCCTTTTTATAAGAGGGTCCAGGACCCTCAACCAAAACAGCAGGAAAGAGGACATATGGCATCCTTTTGAACAATAGAGTACAGGTAAGGCATTGATTTTAGAAACCCGGAGATAATTTTAAGGAAACGGGAAATAGAAAAAAACATTGATTGGACAGCCAGTACACTTCTTTATCCTTAGGCCTTTTTATAAGAGGGTCCAGGACCCTCAACAAAAGAAACAGCAGGAAAGAGGACATATGGCATCCTTTTGAACAATAGATTACAGGTAAGGCATTGATTTTAGGAACCCGGATATAATTTGTTGCAACCGGGAAATTGAACCAAAAAAATGATTAGTCACCCAGTACACTTCTTTCTACTTCAGCCTTTTTATAAGAGGGTCCTGGACCCTCAACAAAAACAACAGCAGGGAGCTGAGCATAGGAGTACAAGGGAGTGGGACAATAATAATGTGAAGGGGAAGATTCAGGAGTTGGGGCATTTTGATTTGGTTATCGAGGGAAGTCCTTGCAATGACCTTGCTCTGGTAAATCCATATCACAAAGGTCTTTTTGAAGGCACTGGGTGTCTATTTTTTGACTTTCAGCATTTGGTACATGAAGCGCGACTTAAGGCTGGTGAGAAACGACCTTTCTTCTGGCTGTTTGAAAATGTTGTGGCTATGGACAAACATGTGAAGAGGGCCATCTGCCATATTCTGCACGCAAGCCCTGTGATGATTGACGCTAATCATGTGTCACCTGCAAGCAGAGCTCGTTACTTCTGGGGAAATCTTCCTGGTATGGACAGGCCACTGGTTCCCACAGCAAATCATAAGTTGGAACTACAAGATTGTCTTTAGTATGGTAGGAAAGCAAAGTTTAGTAAAGTCTGTACTATCACCATGCAACTGAACTCCTTGAAGCAAGGGAAATGCCAGCAGTTTCCTGTGCTTATGGATAACAAGGAGGACGTCCTGTGGTGCACAGATATGGAGAGGATTTTTGGTTTCCCTGTACACTACACAGATGTCTCCAACATCACCCGAAACACAAGACAGCGACTCTTGGGAAGTTCCTGGAGTGTTCCGGTCATTAGCCATCTCTTTGCCCCCCTAAAGGAATACTTTACCAGTGTTTAACCCCTTCACTTCTAAGCCTAACCGCTGTGTGAAGCAGATTTTATGTTTTTTATGCTGCTGCTTATAGATCTAACCCCTATTGTAAATCATGCTTCAGTTAGTAACTCAAGTTAAATTATATCTTTTTTTTTTTTTTTTATTAGGCTCAGCAGATTCAAAACATACCATTATTGTATTCATATCACACGACATGTCAAAAGGCTGCATCGAACATGGCAGTGTGCAAAGTCATAATCTTAGTGAACCTATAACTGCATTATAGCTGTAACTGTTCTAAAATAAACAAAAATACTGATAAAAACAGAAAACAAAAAAAAAAAACAGCAGGAAAGAGGACATATGGCATTCTTTTGAACAATAGATTACAGGTAAGGCATTGATTTTAGAAACCCTGAGATAATTTTAATGAAACGCGAAATAGAAAAAAACATTGATTGGACACCCAGTACACTTCTTTATCCTTAGGCCTTTTTATAAGAGGGTCCAGGACCCTCAACCGAAACAACAGCAGGAAAGAGGACATATGGCATCCTTTTGAACAATAGATTACAGGTAAGGCATTGATTTTAGGAACCCGGATATAATTTGTTGCAACCGGGAAATTGAACCAAAAAAATGATTAGTCACCCAGTACACTTCTTTCTACTTCAGCCTTTTTATAAGAGGGTCCTGGACCCTCAACAAAAACAACAGCAGGGAGCTGAGCATAGGAGTACAAGGGAGTGGGACAATAATAATGTGAAGGGGAAGATTCAGGAGTTGGGGCATTTTGATTTGGTTATCGAGGGAAGTCCTTGCAATGACCTTGCTCTGGTAAATCCATATCACAAAGGTCTTTTTGAAGGCACTGGGTGTCTATTTTTTGACTTTCAGCATTTGGTACATGAAGCGCGACTTAAGGCTGGTGAGAAACGACCTTTCTTCTGGCTGTTTGAAAATGTTGTGGCTATGGACAAACATGTGAAGAGGGCCATCTGCCATATTCTGCACGCAAGCCCTGTGATGATTGACGCTAATCATGTGTCACCTGCAAGCAGAGCTCGTTACTTCTGGGGAAATCTTCCTGGTATGGACAGGCCACTGGTTCCCACAGCAAATCATAAGTTGGAACTACAAGATTGTCTTTAGTATGGTAGGAAAGCAAAGTTTAGTAAAGTCTGTACTATCACCATGCAACTGAACTCCTTGAAGCAAGGGAAATGCCAGCAGTTTCCTGTGCTTATGGATAACAAGGAGGACGTCCTGTGGTGCACAGATATGGAGAGGATTTTTGGTTTCCCTGTACACTACACAGATGTCTCCAACATCACCCGAAACACAAGACAGCGACTCTTGGGAAGTTCCTGGAGTGTTCCGGTCATTAGCCATCTCTTTGCCCCCCTAAAGGAATACTTTACCAGTGTTTAACCCCTTCACTTCTAAGCCTAACCGCTGTGTGAAGCAGATTTTATGTTTTTTATGCTGCTGCTTATAGATCTAACCCCTATTGTAAATCATGCTTCAGTTAGTAACTCAAGTTAAATTATATCTTTTTTTTTTTTTTTTATTAGGCTCAGCAGATTCAAAACATACCATTATTGTATTCATATCACACGACATGTCAAAAGGCTGCATCGAACATGGCAGTGTGCAAAGTCATAATCTTAGTGAACCTATAACTGCATTATAGCTGTAACTGTTCTAAAATAAACAAAAATACTGATAAAAACAGAAAACAAAAAAAAAAAACAGCAGGAAAGAGGACATATGGCATTCTTTTGAACAATAGATTACAGGTAAGGCATTGATTTTAGAAACCCTGAGATAATTTTAATGAAACGCGAAATAGAAAAAAACATTGATTGGACACCCAGTACACTTCTTTATCCTTAGGCCTTTTTATAAGAGGGTCCAGGACCCTCAACCGAAACAACAGCAGGAAAGAGGACATATGGCATCCTTTTGAACAATAGATTACAGGTAAGGCATTGATTTTAGAAACCCTGAGATAATTTTTATGAACAGGGAAATAGAAAAAAACATTGATTGGACAGGACACCCAGTACACTTCTTTCTCCTTCGGCCTTATTATAAGAGGGTCCAGGACCCTCAACAGAAACAACAGCAGGAAAGAGGACATATGGCATCCTTTTGAACAATAGATTACAGGTAAGGCATTGATTGTACAAACCCGGAGATAATTTTTAGGAAACGTGAAATAGAATAAAACATTGATTGGACTGGACACCCAGTACACTTCTTTCTCCTTCGGCCTTTTTATAAGAGGGTCCAGGACCCTCAACAGAAACAGCAGCAGGAAAGAGGACATATGGCATCCTTTTTAACAATAGAGTACAGGTACAGCATTGATTTTAGAAACCCAGAGATAATTTTTATGAAACGGGAAATAGAAAAAAACATTGATTGGACACCCAGTACACTTCTTTATCCTTAGGCCTTTTTATAAGAGGGTCCAGGACCCTCAACCGAAACAACAGCAGGAAAGAGGACATATGGCATCCTTTTGAACAATAGATTACAGGTAAGGCATTGATTTTAGAAACCCTGAGATAATTTTTATGAACAGGGAAATAGAAAAAAACATTGATTGGACAACCAGTACACTTCTTTATCCTTAGGCCTTTTTATAAGAGGGTCCAGGACCATCAAGCAAAACAACAGCAGGAATGAGGACATATGGCATCCTTTTGAACAATAGAGTACAGGTAAGGCATTGATTTTAGAAACCCTGAGATAATTTGTTGCAACCGGGAAATTGAACCAAAAAAATGATTGGACACCCAGTACACTTCTTTATCCTTAGGCCTTTTTATAAGAGGGTCCAGGACCCTCAACCAAAACAGCAGGAAAGAGGACATATGGCATCCTTTTGAACAATAGAGTACAGGTAAGGCATTGATTTTAGAAACCCGGAGATAATTTTAAGGAAACGGGAAATAGAAAAAAACATTGATTGGACAGCCAGTACACTTCTTTATCCTTAGGCCTTTTTATAAGAGGGTCCAGGACCCTCAACAAAAGAAACAGCAGGAAAGAGGACATATGGCATCCTTTTGAACAATAGATTACAGGTAAGGCATTGATTTTAGGAACCCGGATATAATTTGTTGCAACCGGGAAATTGAACCAAAAAAATGATTAGTCACCCAGTACACTTCTTTCTACTTCAGCCTTTTTATAAGAGGGTCCTGGACCCTCAACAAAAACAACAGCAGGGAGCTGAGCATAGGAGTACAAGGGAGTGGGACAATAATAATGTGAAGGGGAAGATTCAGGAGTTGGGGCATTTTGATTTGGTTATCGAGGGAAGTCCTTGCAATGACCTTGCTCTGGTAAATCCATATCACAAAGGTCTTTTTGAAGGCACTGGGTGTCTATTTTTTGACTTTCAGCATTTGGTACATGAAGCGCGACTTAAGGCTGGTGAGAAACGACCTTTCTTCTGGCTGTTTGAAAATGTTGTGGCTATGGACAAACATGTGAAGAGGGCCATCTGCCATATTCTGCACGCAAGCCCTGTGATGATTGACGCTAATCATGTGTCACCTGCAAGCAGAGCTCGTTACTTCTGGGGAAATCTTCCTGGTATGGACAGGCCACTGGTTCCCACAGCAAATCATAAGTTGGAACTACAAGATTGTCTTTAGTATGGTAGGAAAGCAAAGTTTAGTAAAGTCTGTACTATCACCATGCAACTGAACTCCTTGAAGCAAGGGAAATGCCAGCAGTTTCCTGTGCTTATGGATAACAAGGAGGACGTCCTGTGGTGCACAGATATGGAGAGGATTTTTGGTTTCCCTGTACACTACACAGATGTCTCCAACATCACCCGAAACACAAGACAGCGACTCTTGGGAAGTTCCTGGAGTGTTCCGGTCATTAGCCATCTCTTTGCCCCCCTAAAGGAATACTTTACCAGTGTTTAACCCCTTCACTTCTAAGCCTAACCGCTGTGTGAAGCAGATTTTATGTTTTTTATGCTGCTGCTTATAGATCTAACCCCTATTGTAAATCATGCTTCAGTTAGTAACTCAAGTTAAATTATATCTTTTTTTTTTTTTTTTATTAGGCTCAGCAGATTCAAAACATACCATTATTGTATTCATATCACACGACATGTCAAAAGGCTGCATCGAACATGGCAGTGTGCAAAGTCATAATCTTAGTGAACCTATAACTGCATTATAGCTGTAACTGTTCTAAAATAAACAAAAATACTGATAAAAACAGAAAACAAAAAAAAAAAACAGCAGGAAAGAGGACATATGGCATTCTTTTGAACAATAGATTACAGGTAAGGCATTGATTTTAGAAACCCTGAGATAATTTTAATGAAACGCGAAATAGAAAAAAACATTGATTGGACACCCAGTACACTTCTTTATCCTTAGGCCTTTTTATAAGAGGGTCCAGGACCCTCAACCGAAACAACAGCAGGAAAGAGGACATATGGCATCCTTTTGAACAATAGATTACAGGTAAGGCATTGATTTTAGAAACCCTGAGATAATTTTTATGAACAGGGAAATAGAAAAAAACATTGATTGGACAGGACACCCAGTACACTTCTTTCTCCTTCGGCCTTATTATAAGAGGGTCCAGGACCTTCAACAGAAACAACAGCAGGAAAGAGGACATATGGCATCCTTTTGAACAATAGATTACAGGTAAGGCATTGATTGTACAAACCCGGAGATAATTTTTAGGAAACGTGAAATAGAATAAAACATTGATTGGACTGGACACCCAGTACACTTCTTTCTCCTTCGGCCTTTTTATAAGAGGGTCCAGGACCCTCAACAGAAACAGCAGCAGGAAAGAGGACATATGGCATCCTTTTTAACAATAGAGTACAGGTACAGCATTGATTTTAGAAACCCAGAGATAATTTTTATGAAACGGGAAATAGAAAAAAACATTGATTGGACACCCAGTACACTTCTTTATCCTTAGGCCTTTTTATAAGAGGGTCCAGGACCCTCAACCGAAACAACAGCAGGAAAGAGGACATATGGCATCCTTTTGAACAATAGATTACAGGTAAGGCATTGATTTTAGAAACCCTGAGATAATTTTTATGAACAGGGAAATAGAAAAAAACATTGATTGGACAACCAGTACACTTCTTTATCCTTAGGCCTTTTTATAAGAGGGTCCAGGACCATCAAGCAAAACAACAGCAGGAATGAGGACATATGGCATCCTTTTGAACAATAGAGTACAGGTAAGGCATTGATTTTAGAAACCCTGAGATAATTTGTTGCAACCGGGAAATTGAACCAAAAAAATGATTGGACACCCAGTACACTTCTTTATCCTTAGGCCTTTTTATAAGAGGGTCCAGGACCCTCAACCAAAACAGCAGGAAAGAGGACATATGGCATCCTTTTGAACAATAGAGTACAGGTAAGGCATTGATTTTAGAAACCCGGAGATAATTTTAAGGAAACGGGAAATAGAAAAAAACATTGATTGGACAGCCAGTACACTTCTTTATCCTTAGGCCTTTTTATAAGAGGGTCCAGGACCCTCAACAAAAGAAACAGCAGGAAAGAGGACATATGGCATCCTTTTGAACAATAGATTACAGGTAAGGCATTGATTTTAGGAACCCGGATATAATTTGTTGCAACCGGGAAATTGAACCAAAAAAATGATTGGTCACCCAGTACACTTCTTTCTACTTCAGCCTTTTTATAAGAGGGTCCCGGACCCTCAACAAAAACAACAGCAGGGAGCTGAGCATAGGAGTACAAGGGAGTGGGACAATAATAATGTGAAGGGGAAGATTCAGGAGTTGGGGCATTTTGATTTGGTTATCGAGGGAAGTCCTTGCAATGACCTTGCTCTGGTAAATCCATATCGCAAAGGTCTTTTTGAAGGCACTGGGTGTCTATTTTTTGACTTTCAGCATTTGGTACATGAAGCGCGACTTAAGGCTGGTGAGAAACGACCTTTCTTCTGGCTGTTTGAAAATGTTGTGGCTATGGACAAACATGTGAAGAGGGCCATCTGCCATATTCTGCACGCAAGCCCTGTGATGATTGACGCTAAACATGTGTCACCTGCAAGCAGAGCTCGTTACTTCTGGGGAAATCTTCCTGGTATGGACAGGCCACTGGTTCCCACAGCAAATCATAAGTTGGAACTACAAGATTGTCTTTAGTATGGTAGGAAAGCAAAGTTTAGTAAAGTCTGTACTATCACCATGCAACTGAACTCCTTGAAGCAAGGGAAATGCCAGCAGTTTCCTGTGCTTATGGATAACAAGGAGGACGTCCTGTGGTGCACAGATATGGAGAGGATTTTTGGTTTCCCTGTACACTACACAGATGTCTCCAACATCACCCGAAACACAAGACAGCGACTCTTGGGAAGTTCCTGGAGTGTTCCGGTCATTAGCCATCTCTTTGCCCCCCTAAAGGAATACTTTACCAGTGTTTAACCCCTTCACTTCTAAGCCTAACCGCTGTGTGAAGCAGATTTTATGTTTTTTTATGCTGCTGCTTATAGATCTAACCCCTATTGTAAATCATGCTTCAGTTAGTAACTCAAGTTAAATTATATCTTTTTTTTTTTATTAGGCTCAGCAGATTCAAAACATACCATTATTGTATTCATATCACACGACATGTCAAAAGGCTGCATCGAACATGGCAGTGTGCAAAGTCATAATCTTAGCGAACCTATAACTGCATTATAGCTGTAACTGTTCTAAAATAAACAAAATACTGATAAAAACAAAAAACAAAAAAAAAAAACAGCAGGAAAGAGGACATATGGCATCCTTTTGAACAATAGATTACAGGTAAGGCATTGATTTTAGAAACCCTGAGATAATTTTAATGAAACGCGAAATAGAAAAAAACATTGATTGGACACCCAGTACACTTCTTTATCCTTAGGCCTTTTTATAAGAGGGTCCAGGACCCTCAACCGAAACAACAGCAGGAAAGAGGACATATGGCATCCTTTTGAACAATAGATTACAGGTAAGGCATTGATTTTAGAAACCCTGAGATAATTTTTATGAACAGGGAAATAGAAAAAAATATTGATTGGACAGGCAGTACACTTCTTTCTCCTTCGGCCTTTTATAAGAGGGTCCAGGACCCTCAACCAAAACAACAGCAGGAAAGAGGACATATGGCATCCTTTTGAACAATAGATTTCAGGTAAGGCATTGATTTTAGAAACCCAGAGATAATTTTAAAGAAACGGGAAATCAAAAAAGTCATTGATTGGACATGCAGTACACTTCTTTATCCTTAGGCCTTTTTATAAGAGGGTCCAGGACCCTCAACCAAAAAAACAGCAGGAAAGAGGACATATGGCATCCTTTTGAACAATAGATTACAGGTAAGGCATTGATTTTAGAAACCCTGAGATAAGTTTAATGAAACGCGAAATAGAAAAAAACATTGATTGGACACCCAGTACACTTCTTTATCCTTAGGCCTTTTTATAAGAGGGTCCAGGACCCTCAACCGAAACAACAGCAGGAAAGAGGACATATGGCATCCTTTTGAACAATAGATTACAGGTAAGGCATTGATTTTAGAAACCCAGAGATCATTTTATAGAAACGGGAAATCGAAAAAGACATTGATTGGACAGCCAGTACACTTCTTTCTCCTTCGGCCTTTTTATAAGAGGGTCCAGGACCCTCAACCAAAACAACAGGAGGAAAGAGGACATATGGCATCCTTTTGAACAATAGATTACAGGTAAGGCATTGATTTTAGAAACCCTGAAATAATTTTTATGAACAGGGAAATAGAAAAAAACATTGATTGGACAACCAGTACACTTCTTTCTCCTTCGGCCTTTTTATAAGAGGGTCCAGGACCCTCAACCGAAACAACAGCAGGAAAGAGGACATATGGCATCCTTTTGAACAATAGATTACAGGTAAGGCATTGATTTTAGAAACCCTGAGATAATTTTTATGAACAGGGAAATAGAAAAAAACATTGATTGGACAACCAGTACACTTCTTTATCCTTAGTCCTTTTTATAAGAGGGTCCAGGACCCTCAACTGAAACAACAGCAGGAAAGAGGACATATGGCAACCTTTTGAACAATAGATTACAGGTAAGGCATTGATTTTAGAAACCCGGAGATAATTTTTAGGAAACGTGAAATAGAAAAAAACATTGATTGGACAGGACACCCAGTACACTTCTTTCTCCTTCGGCCTTTTTATAAGAGGGTCCCAGACCCTCAACAGAAACAACAGCAGGATAGAGGACATATGGCATCCTTTTGAACAATAGATTACTTGTAAGGCATTGATTTTAGAAAGCCATAGATAATTTGTTGCAACCGGGAAATTTAACCAAACAAATGATTGGATGGACACCCAGTACACTTCTTTCTACTTCAGCCTTTTTATAAGAGGCTCCAGGACCCTCATATGAAACAACAGCAGGAAAGAGGACATATGGCATCCTTTTGAACAATAGATTACAGGTAAGGCATTGATTTTAGAAACCCTGAGATCATTTTTATGAACAGGGAAATAGAAAAAAACATTGATTGGACAACCAGTACACTTCTTTATCCTTAGGCATTTTTATAAGAGGGTCCAGGACCCTCAACCAAAACAACAGCAGGAAAGAGTACATATGGCATCCTTTTGAACAATAGATTACAGGTAAGACATTGATTTTAGAAACCCGAAGATAATTTTTAGGAAACGTGAAATAGAAAAAAACATTGATTGGACAGGACACCCAGTACACTTCTTTCTCCTTCAGCCTTTTTATAAGATGGTCCCGGACCCTCAACAGAAACAACAGCAGGAAAGAGGACATATGGCATCCTTTTGAACAATAGATTACAGGTAAGGCATTGATTTTAGAAACCCGGAGATAATTTTTAGGAAACGTGAAATAGAAAAAAACATTGATTGGACAGGACACCCAGTACACTTCTTTCTCCTTCGGCCTTTTTATAAGAGGGTCCCGGACCCTCAACAGAAACAACAGCAGGAAAGAGGACATATGGCATCCTTTTTAACAATAGATTACAGGTAAGGCATTGATTTTAGAAACCCATAGATAATTTGTTGCAACCGGGAAATTGAACCAAAAAATTATTGGACACCCAGTAGACTTCTTTCTACTTCAGCCTTTTTATAAGAGGCTCCAGTACCCTCAACAAAAACAACAGCAGGAAAGAGGACATATGGCATCCTTTTGAACAATAGAGTACAGGTACAGCATTGATTTCAGAAACCCAGAGATAATTTGTTGCAACCGGGAATTTGAACCAAACAAATGATTGCATGGACACCCAGTACACTTCTTCCTACTTCAGCCTTTTTATAAGAGGCTCCAGGACCCTCATATGAAACAACAGCAGGAAAGAGGACATATGGCATCCTTTTGAACAATAGATTACAGGTAAGGCATTGATTTTAGAAACCCTGAGATAATTTTTATGAACAGGGAAATAGAAAAAAACATTGATTGGACAACCAGTACACTTCTTTATCCTTAGGCCTTTTTATAAGAGGGTCCAGGACCCTCAACTGAAACAACAGCAGGAAAGAGTACATATGGCATCCTTTTGAACAATAGATTACAGGTAAGGCATTGATTTTAGAAACCCAGAGATAATTTTTAGGAAACGTGAAATAGAAAAAAACATTGATTGGACAGGACACCCAGTACACTTCTTTCTCCTTCGGCCTTTTTATAAGAGGGTCCCGGACCCTCAACAGAAACAACAGCAGGAAAGAGGACATATGGCATCCTTTTGAACAATAGAGTACAAGTATAGCATTGATTTTAGAAACCCGGAGATAATTTGTTGGAACCGGGAATTTGAACCCAAAAAATGATTGGATGTACACCCAGTACCCTTCTTTCTACTTCAGCCTTTTTATAAGAGGGTCCAGGACCCTCAACCAAAACAACAGCAGGAAAGAGGACATATGGCATCCTTTTGAACAATAGAGTACAAGTATAGCATTGATTTTAGAAACCCGGAGATAATTTGTTGGAACCGGGAATTTGAACCCAAAAAATGATTGGATGTACACCCAGTACCCTTCTTTCTACTTCAGCCTTTTTATAAGAGGCTCCAGGACCCTCATATGAAACAACAGCAGGAAAGAGGACATATGGCATCCTTTTGAACAATAGAGTACAGGTACAGCATTGATTTTAGAAACCCGGATATAATTTGTTGCAACCGGGAAATTGAACCAAAAAAATGATTGGACACCCAGGACACTTCTTTCTACTTCAGCCTTTTTAACAGAGGGTCCAGGACCCTCAACAAAAACAACAGCAGGAAAGAGGACATATGGCATCCTTTTGAACAATAGAGTACAGGTACAACATTGATTTTAGAAACCCGGAGATAATTTGTTGGAACCGGGAATTTGAACCAAAAAAATGATTGGCTGGACACCCATTACACTTCTTTCTACTTCAGCCTTTTTATAAGAGGCTCCAGGACCCTCATATGAAACAACAGCAGGAAAGAGGACATATGGCATCCTTTTGAACAATAGAGTACAGGTACAGCATTGATTTTAGAAACCCGGAGATAATTTATTGGAACCGGGAATTTGAACCAAAAAAATGATTGGATAGACACCCAGTACACTTCTTTCTACTTCAGCCTTTTTATAAGAGGCTCCAGGACCTTCATATGAAACAACAGCAGGAAAGAGGACATATGGCATCCTTTTGAACAATAGAGTACAGGTACAGCATTGATTTTAGAAACCCGGAGATAATTTGTTGGAACCGGGAATTTGAACCAAAAAAATGATTGGATGGACACCCAGTACACTTCTTTCTACTTCAGCCTTTTTATAAGAGGCTCCAGGACCCTCATATGAAACAACAGCAGGAAAGAGGACATATGGCATCCTTTTGAACAATAGAGTACAGGTACAGCATTGATTTTAGAAACCCAGAGATGATTTGTTGCAACCGGGAAATTGAACCAAAAAAATGATTGGACACCCAGGACACTTGTTTCTACTTCAGCCTTTTTAACAGAGGGTCCAGGACCCTCAACAAAAACAACAGCAGGAAAGAGGACATATGGCATCCTTTTGAACAATAGAGTACAGGTACGGCATTGATTTTAGAAAGCCAGAGATAATTTTTTGGAAACGTGAAATTGGCCAAAAAAAAACCATGCTTGGACACCCAGTACAGGTCGTTCTCCTTCAGCCTTTTTATAAGAGGGTCCAGCACCCTCAACAGAAACAACTGCAGGAAACACCACATATGCCATCCTTTTGCACAATCGAGTAAAGGTATGGCATTGATTTTAGGAACCCAGAGATAATTGAGAGGAACCGGGAACATTTTTCAAAAAATGTGCTTGGACACCCATTACAGGTCGTTCTCCTTCAGCCTTTTTATACCATGGGCCATGACCCTCAACAGGCACAACAGCATGAAACACCACATATGCCACCCTTTTGCACAATAGAGTACAGGTATGGCATAGATGGAACCCGGAGATAATTTAGAGCAACCAAGAGACGGATAAAGATGCTTGGTCGGTCCTCCTCCTTCACATTTGGGGCACTGCGCCTGCAATTTAATGGTCCACCAGATATGAGTGGTGTGTTAAGTTGTACTATTCTTAACAGTTTAATCACTGTTATGTGCCTTATTTTTTTATTTGAGTTTTGTACCCACAGAGCAGCAGCAGAGGCCTGAAAAATTTGGCATGTACAAATGACTGAAAAATTGGGGATTGTTATAGCCACTGCTGTAGCAGCGGCCAGAAAAATTGATGTTTGTAAAACATTTAGAAAGTGCCCTAAAAGCTTGCGGCTTGAACACTAGTTGTTGGCGGATAAGTCAAGCAAGTCATCCTGCATTATGAGAAAAAAAAAGCCAGCGTGTGTACCAGTTGTAGCCCAAGCCAGCTCATCTCATCATCAGGCCTTTTTTACTCAAATGTATCGCCCAATGTCAGTCCCTTCGGGATCCATCCCTCATTCATTTTAATAAAGGTGAGATAGTCAAGGCTTTTTTGACCTAGGCGACTTCTCTTCTCAGTGACAAAACCTCCTGCTGCACTGAAGGTCCTTTCGGACAGGACACTTGAAGGGGGGCAGGCCAGAAATTCCATTGCAAATTGGGATATCTCAGGCCACAGGTCAAGCCTGCACACCCAGTAGTCAAGGGGTCCATCACTCCTCAGAGTGTCGAGATCCGCAGTTAATGCTAGGTAGTCTGCTACCTGTCGGTTGAGTCTTTCTCTGAGGCTGGATCCCGAAAGGCTCTGGCGATGCATGGGAGTTAAAAAGGTACGCATGTCCTCCATCAACAAGACGTCAGGAAAGCGTCCTGTCCTTGCCGCCGTGGTCGTGGGAAGAGGAGGAGGAGGATTACTTTCATCTCTTCCCCTGTTACATTCCCGTTGTGCTGTGACATCACCCTTATACGCTGTGTAAAGCATATTTTTTAATTTATTTTTAAAATGCTCCATCCTTTCCGACTTGCATGAATTTGGTAACATTTCAGGCACTTTATGCTTATTCCAGGGGTCGAGGAGCGTGGACACCCAGTACAGGTCGTTCTCCTTCAGCTATACGAGGGTCCCTCAACAGGCACGACAGCATGAAAGAACCCATTTGAACAAGGTTGGATTCCGAGCTAATCATGTCCCGTTCGTCGTCCTCACTGATCTCACTGAGGGTATCTTCTTCCCCCCAGCCACGTACAACACCACGGGTACCAGAGAGGTGACAACAACGAGCACCCTGGGATGCCTGTTGTGCTCTGTCTTCCTCCTCCTCCTCCTCCTCAAAGCCACATTCCTCCTCTAACTCCTCTTCCTCACAATCCTCTTCCTGCTTTGCCGCAGGTCCAGCAAGCGATGCTGATAAGGTTGTTTGTGGGGGTGATGGACACCACAACTCTTCCTCTTCCTCTTCACGCTCATCTACGGCCTGATCCAGCACTCTTCGCAGGGCACGCTCCAGGAAGAAAACAAATGGTATGATGTCGCTGATGGTGCCTTCGGTGCGACTGACAAGGTTTGTCACCTCCTCAAAAGGACGCATAAGCCTACAGGCATTGCGCATAAGCATCCAGTAATTTGGCAAAAAAATCCCCAGCTCCCCAGAGGCTGTCCTAGCACCCCGGTCATACAAATACTCATTAACAGCTTTTTCTTGTTGGAGCAGGCGGTCAAACATTAGGAGTGTTGAATTCCACCGTGTCGGGCTGTCGCAAATCAAGCGCCTCACTGGCAGGTTGTTACGATGCTGGATATTGGACAAGTGCGCCATGGCCGTGTAGGAATGCCTGAAATGGCCACACACCTTCCTGGCCTGCTTCAGGACGTCCTGTAAGCCTGGGTACTTATGGACAAATCGTTGTACAATCAGATTACACACATGTGCCATGCACGTCACATGTGTCAACTTGCCCAATTTCAATGCCGCCACCAAATTACTTCCATTGACAGAAACAACCTTGCCAATCTCCAGTTGGTGCAAAGTCAGCCACTGATCCACCTGTGCATTCAGGGCGGTCAGGAGTGCTGGTGTGGTGTGACTCTCCACTTTAAGGCAAGTCAATCCCAAGATGGCGTGACACTGCCGTACCCGGGATGTGGAATAGTACCTGGGGAGCTGGGGGTGTGCCATTGATGTGGAGCAAGACGCAGAAGCAGAAGAGGACTCAGCTGAGGAAGAGGTTATGGAAGAGGATGGAGTAGGAGGAGTATAGGAGGTAGCAGCAGGCCTGCCTGCAAGTCGTGGCAGTGTCACCAACTCTTCTGCAGAGCCACGCATTCCATGCTTGTCAGATGTCAGCAGGTTTACCCAATGCGCAGTGTAGGTGATATACCTGCCCTGACCATGCTTTGCAGACCAGCTATCCATGGTCATATGGACCCTTGCCCCAACACTGTGTGCCAGACATGCCATTACTTCCTTTCTCACAACAGAGTACAGGTTTGGGATTGCCTTTTGTGAAAAGAAATTTCTGCCAGGTACCTTCCACTGGGGTGTCCCAATACATACAAATTTTTTGAAAGCATCAGACTCCACCAGCTTGTATGGTAAAAGCTGGCGGGCTAAGAGTTCAGACAAGCCAGCTGTCAGACGCCGGGCAAGGGGGTGACTTTGAGAAATTGGCTTCTTACGCTCAAACATGTCCTTGACAGACACCTGACTGTGGGCAGATGACCAGGAACTGCTACGTAAGAGAGACTCAGTGGAGGATGGTTGAGAGGGGGCAAGGAGGACAGCAGTGGTTGACGTGGCTGAAGATGCTGGAGCAGGAGGAGGAGGGCGGCTTTCAGTTTGTGTGCTGCTTCTACTCATGTGTTCTTCCCATCTGCATTTGTGATGGGAGACCATGTGCCTTCGCAAAGCAGTTGTACCTAGGTGGGTGTTGGACTTCCCACGACTCAGTTTCTTTTGTCACAGGTTGCAAATGGCATCGCTGTTGTCAGAGGCAGACACACAAAAAAAATGCCACACTGCTGAGCTCTGCGATGACGGCATTCTGGTGGTGGCAACAGCATGCGTTGATGGGCGTTGGCGTGCTGTCTGGCTGACCCCGGTTGCCGATGCATGCTGTCTGACTGTGCCACTAGCTCCTTGCGACGACCTCCCCCTGCTTCCAACTCGTCTCCTCCTCCTCCTCTCTGTCTCCCCATCTGAACTTTCCCCCTCTTCTTCTTCTCTTCTAGCAGGCACCCACGTGACATCCACCGACACATCATCATCAACCGCTTCACTTGTATCTGACACATCAAGAAAGGAAGCAGCAGCGGGTACAACATCATCATCATCATCACACCGTACCTCCATGTCGGTAATGCTGCCTGACTGAGACATATCACTGTTATCTACATCCTCTGTCAATGATGGTTGCGCATCACTCATTTCTTCCAACTGATGTGTCAATAACTCCTGTGACAGATCAAGTGAAGCGGCTGTGGTGCTAGTGTTGCTGGTGGCGACAGGCGGGCGAGTGGCACTGGTCACTTGAGACGTACCCAAAGCACAGCTGGACGTAGATGGTGCGTCAAGGTTAGGAGGACTAGGAGCGGAAGCTGTAGAAGATTGGGTGTCCTGTGTTAGCCATTCAACTAGGTCCTCCTCAGAACTTTTCGCGTCCCCCCTGGCACCCGGCGTCTGAACAATGTGCATATTTGTAGGGTCTAAAGGAATCACAGCACCACGACCACGACCACAGAACCTGCGGGGTGGCCTGCCTCTGCCTGTCATTTTTTTTTAAATGTACACTTACAATACTATTACAAAAATTATGAGTGGTGGCACTGGACAAGTGGGCACAGTATACGCTGTGAGACTGACAACAAAAAAAAGACAGATGTTTAAAAGTCAAAAATGTAAATTTTTTAAATATTAGAAGTACTGTGACAACAAATATGATTGTTGGCACTAGTTGGCAAATGGGCCTGTCTGGCACACATGCTGGGAGAAAGGCAACTGCAATTAGATTAAACTAGCTGAGTCATGCTTCTTAGTCCAAAAATGTATTTTTTTAAAAATTTGACAATACTGTTAGAACAAATATGATTGGTGGCACTAGTTGGAAACGGTAAGTGGGCCTGGCACACATGCTGGCAGGCAGGCAACTGCAATTCAATGGCACTAGGAGACTGAAGATTCACAGTCAAAACAGTTATGATTTAAAAAAAATTTCAATACTGTTACAAGAAATATGATTGGTGGCACTAATTGGCTAGTTGGGCCTGGCACACAGGCTAGCAGGCAGGAGGAAAGTGCAATTCAATGGCACGAGCAAACTGATGATTCACAATCACAATCTAACAATTTTTAATTTTAAATATTAACAATACTGTGACAACAAATATGATTGGTGTAACTAGTTGGCAAGTCGCTGGCACACAGGCTGGCAGGCAGGAGGAAAATGCAATTCAAGGGCACTAGTAGACTGCAGAGTCACAGTCAAAAAAGTGATGATTTACAATTATTTCAATACTGTTACAAGAAATATGATTGGTGGCACTAATTGGCTAGTTCGGCCTGGCACACAGGCTGGCAGGCAGGAGGAAAGTGCAATTCAATGGCACGAGCAAACTGATGATTCAGAATCACAATCTAACAATTTTTTATTTTAAATATTAACAATACTGTTACAACAAATATGATTGGTGTAACTAGTTGGAAAGTCGGCCTGGCACACAGGCTGGCAGGCAGGAGGGAACTGCAATTCAATGGCACTACTAGACTGCAGATTCACAGTCCAAAAAGTGATGATTTACAATGTTTTCAATACTGTTACAAGAAATATGATTGGTGGCACTAATTGGCTAGTTAGGCCTGGCACACAGGCTGACAGGCAGGAGGAAAGTGCAATTCAATGGCACTAGTAGACTGCAGATTCACAGTCAAAACAGTGATGATTTACAATTTTTTCAATACTGTTACTTGAAATATGATTGGTGGCACTAATTGGCTAGTTGGGCCTGGCACACAAGCTGGGAGGCAGGCAGGCAGGAGGAAAGTGCAATTCAATGGCACGAGCAAACTGATGATTCAAAATCACAATCTAACAATTTTTAATTTTAAATATTAACAATACTGTGACAACAAATATGATTGGTGTAACTAGTTGGCAAGTCGGCCTGGCACACAGGCTGGCAGGCAGGAGGAAAATGCAATTCAAGGGCACTAGTAGACTGCAGATTCACAGTCAAAAAAAGTGATGATTGACAATTTTTTCTATACTGTTACAAGAAATATGATTGGTGCCAACTATGATTGGTGTAACTAGTTGGCAAGTGGGCCTGGCACACAGTCTGGCACTAGTGGTGGCAGGCTGGCCTGTGAACTAATATTAAATAACACTCGAAGAGTGATGTTAAACTTTTTTTAAAACATTTAGTGTTATGTTACAACAGATAGGAGTGGTGGACTGGCACTGAGGATGGAAGTAGGCACAGTATATGCTGGCAGCCTGACAAACAGGCTGGCACTAATGGCAGCCTGGCTACTAAAATTTAATAATACTAGAAGAGGACTGATGTTAAAAAATTTTTAAAATACAATTGACACTAATGTTGTTACACCAGATATAAGTGGTGGACAAAAAATAAAATAAACTGTCTAACACTATATGATGTGGGCCAGAAACACACAGGCCTGATGGAAAAAGAAATTAAATTACACTAGCAAAATGATTTACAATTTTTTTTTACTTTTAAATAATGTAAAGCAGATATGAGTCGTGGCTGGTAGGTAGGGCAGCAATTTAACACAGTATGCTGTGTAAGTGAGAAAAACACAGGCCTGATAGAAAATGAAGTTAGATTACACTAGCAAAATAATTTAAAAGTTTATATTTTAATATTAAAATAATGTTAAGCAGATATGAGTGGTGGCACTGGCTGGCTGCTACGTAGGGCAGCAATTAACAACAGTATGCTCTGTAAGTCAGATAGACAGTTAGACACAGGCCTAATAGAAAATAAAATTAGATTACACTAGCATAATGATTTAAAAAATTTTTGGGGGAATTTAAAGAAAAAGGTTAAGCACATATGAGTCGTGGCTGATAGCCTTGGAAGGGCAGCAATTAAAAACAGTAGGCTCTGTAAGTCAGATACACACAGGCCTGATAGAAAATACAATTAGATTACACTAGCAAAATGATTTAAAGTTTTTTTTTTGGGGAATTTAAAAAAAGGTTAAACACATATGAGTCGTGGCTCATAGACTAGGGAGGGCAGCAATTAAACACAGTATGCTCTGTAAGTCAGCAAAACACACGCCTGATAGAAAATGATATTAGATTACACTAACAAAATAATTTAAAAGTTTTTTTTAAAAAAAATTAAAATAAGGTGAAGCAGATATGAGTGGTGGCTGGCACAGAGCAATTAACCAAAAGACTGAAAAAAAACTGAAGTATAAAATGTGTGAGCCTGACAGACACAGGCCTGATAGAAAATGAATTTAGATTACACTAGCAAAATGATTTAAAAGTTTTTTTTTAAATTTAAAATAATGTTATAAGCGGATATGACCACTGGTGGCTGGCACAGAGCAATGAACCAGATTATATGCTGTGTGACACAGGCCTGATAGAAAATGAAAATAAATTACACTAGCAAAATAATTTCAAATTTTTGTTGGTTAAATTTAAACTAATGTTGTTAGGCAGATATCAGTGGTGGCAGTAATCACAGCATATGCTGTGAGCCTCACACACAGGCTGAAAGCCAGGCATATGCTAATAAAAATACTAAGGAAAAAAAAAAAAAAACGACTGAAGTTATAGCCCTAAAAAGGGCTTTTTGGGGTGCTGTCCTTGCAGCAGAGATGAGATGAGTCCTTCAAGACTGTAGTGGACACTAAATACACTAGCCTAGCTATCTATTTCCCTATAATGTCAGCAGCAGCAAAACAAAACGTCCTCTCACTAACAAAGCAAGGTCGTTATGAGTCTAAAATGGCTGCTGCCAAGAAGATGGGAGGGTCTGTGAGGGAGTGTCTGATGCTGATTGGCTCTAATGTGTCAGAAGGCTGTGACATACAGGGTCAAAGTTTCCTCAATGATGACACATAGGGGGCGGATCGAACATCGCATGTGTTCGCCCGCAGCGGCGAACGCGAACAAGCTGAGTTCACCGTGAACCGTTCGCGGGCGAACAGTTCGGGACATCACTATATATAGAATTTGAAGGGTCTGGTAATATAAAGCCATCACACAGACATAACAGGCAATATTATTGCTGTATTAAGAGAGTGACATTGATTACGATGTAAGAATCCGCAACAAGACTGTATCAATGTGATACCATGATTATACTAACAACAGAGTTCTGTACTATAAGATTAGATAAATCCAGAACACTCTATTGAATTCCTTACAATATTTATACATAAAGGCCTTCTAAACCAAGTTGCTCTTTTATCATAATAGAAACATTGTAATATTTCAGTTGGCAACAACTAATGAAACTGCACCTGAACAAGTCATTAGCAAGTTTCTATATTTTTGATATGCTTCTCTAAAGTGATACATTATAAGACCAGTCTTAACTTATTATAGATTTTTCTATCTCCAAGTGCACAAGCTGACAATAACGGACATGTCTTTAACTTATCAATACAATAAGCAACTCCAGAGAGCAGATTGAATCCAATAGCAACTTTGGAATCGTATCCAAGCTTTGCAACACAATCAGTAAAAACATTATTTTCAAAGAACTGACCACGAGTCTGAGGTGTGGAAATACAAGTATATTGTATTATACTATAAAACACTATTGAGTGAATTTGAACACAATCATCCAACCACACGACACCTATATATACAGAACTCTATCAGAGTCTGGTACAATCCAGACATAACTATTCATACTTAACACTAGCCTTCTACGGTTTTTAAGTGAGCCCAATTTTTAATAATCTTATTAAAGTTTATGTTTTGTGTCTTTCTTGTGTACTAATTAACCACTGCAAAATATATATAATCTAATTACACAAGGTATGAGTGCTAATATGTGTACACTTTCTTGCAACTTTCTATAGCTGCATTTTCAGTCATAGTACATTAGTACACAGCACCTATGGGCATCATTTACTACTGTTATTAAGGCCAACGCCGACATATTAATAGAGCCCCCCTTGTCTCACATATAGGAGTGCCATCACAAACCCCCCTTTTTTCTGGTCTATTATTACCAAACATACAGAAACAAATGGAATAAGTATATATAAATGGCTATGCCACTTTTATTAAAATGCTAGTGAAAATAATAAACATATATGAATAAACAATCTGATCTTATAAAACTTATCTAAAAGCTAAAAACGGACGTCTCCGTTTACACAGAAAAAAGTAATTGTTGCCACCACATAAAATAAGCTAAAAATCAGTCATTGAAAAACTTGAGTAAGGTGCACACAAAGAGTAAATCCAGATAAGCACTAATGTTACCTAGTGTCCTCCAAATGACAGTTCCAGGTTAAGCGGTTTGAGTCGTTTGCAGCTCTAGCACCTCCGTAGATGTTTACAGACGTAACCGGGTGACGTCACTTCATAATGGAAGATATTTATCTTCATAATGGAAGATATTTTTATCTTCATAATGGAAGATATTTTTGAATTTTATCTTCATAATGGAAGATATTTTTGAATTTAGAGACCACATGTATAAAGAATTGCATGATTATAAGGAAGATGAGAATGCTATTTTTTTCAGAATATGAGAGTTTGGGGGATATCTTGAATAAACTAGAAAAACTACTGATTAAGGAATTGAAACAGAAAACTGAGATTGTCTTTTTAAATAAATATACTGGAAAAGGCCTAATTCTTAAAGGCCTGAAATTAATTAAGGCATGTGCATTCCCCTTTAAAGAGGTATTTCAGTTAGAGTGGGAAGGGGTGTTGTCCAAAGCATCAACAGATTTAATGGAAATCTTTAAAAGATCCAGAAAGGATACTCTTGTGGATTTAGAGAAGGAGATAATAGATATTAAAGATAAATTAAAGGATAAAAAATCAGTAGAATTTAAAGAAAAACAAAAGGCTATGATTGAGAGGATTGATACCTTAAATAAAGATATTTTAAAGACAAAATGGAAGAAGCTAGATAGGGATACTTTGAAAACTCAACCAGAATCTAAAAGCGAGGGTACTAATAATATGGAGACTAACACTTTCAAAGAAGAGTGGACGGTAGTTAATTATAATAGGAAGAAAGAGAAAAAGAACTTTGGCCACTATAGACAGAATACTTATAGAGATAGAAATAGGAATCTGGATAGCTCCTGGAGACCAAACTATTATGATGATAATAGAATGCAAAATAGAGAATACTATAATTTTAGGAGACCTAATTTTTATGCTGGACAGAATCACTACTCTGAGACAAGGAAGGATAACTACAGTCACGATTATGATACCAGAACCATATAGGACAAATAGGCAATATTGGGATAATAGGGATAAATGGCAGACACCAGTAAGAAATAGGTATACACCTTTGAATTATGAAGCAGAGAGGCCCAGACATGAAGAAAATAAGGCCTAGATTTGGAGTTCGGCGGTAAAAGGGCTGCTAACGCTCCGCGGGCTTTTTTCTGGCCGCACCATAAAATTAACTCTGGTATCGAGAGTTCAAACAAATGCTGCGTTAGGCTCCAAAAAAGGAGCGTAGAGCATTTTTACCGCAAATGCAACTCTCGATACCAGAGTTGCTTACGGACGCGGCCGGCCTCAAAAACGTGCTCGTGCACGATTCTCCCATAGGAAACAATGGGGCTGTTTGAGCTGAAAAAAAACCTAACACCTGCAAAAAAGCAGCGTTCATCTCCTAACGCAGCCCCATTGTTTCCTATGGGGAAACACTTCCTACGTCTGCACCTAACACCCTAACATGTACCCCGAGTCTAAACACCCCTAGCCTTACACTTATTAACCCCTAATCTGCCGCCCCCGCTATCGCTGACCCCTGCATATTTTTTTAACCCCTAATCTGCCGCTCCGTAAACCGCCGCAACCTACGTTATCCCTATGTACCCCTAATCTGCTGCCCCTAACACCGCCGACCCCTATATTATATTTATTAACCCCTAATCTGCCCCCCTCAACGTTGCCGACACCTGCCTACACTTATTAACCCCTAATCTGCCGAGCGGACCTGAGCGCTACTATAATAAAGTTATTAACCCCTAATCCGCCTCACTAACCCTATCATAAATAGTATTAACCCCTAATCTGCCCTCCCTAACATCGCCGACACCTACCTTCAATTATTAACCCCTAATCTGACGACCGGAGCTCACCGCTACTCTAATAAATGTATTAACCCCTAAAGCTAAGTCTAACCCTAATACTAACACCCCCCTAAGTTAAATATAATTTACATCTAATGAAATAAATTAACTCTTATTAAATAACTTATTCCTATTTAAAGCTAAATACTTACCTTTAAAATAAACCCTAATATAGCTACAATATAAATTATAATTATATTGTAGCTATTTTAGGATTAATATTTATTTTACAGGCAACTTTGTAATTATTTTAACCAGGTACAATAGCTATTAAATAGTTAAGAACTATTTAATAGTTACCTAGTTAAAATAATAACAAAATTACCTGTAAAATAAGTCCTAACCTAAGATATAATTAAACCTAACACTACCCTATCAATAAAATAATTAAATAAACTACCTACAATTACCTACAATTAACCTAACACTACACTATCAATAAATTAATTAAATACAATTCCTACAAATAAATACAATTAAATAAACTAGCTAAAGTACAAAAAATAAAAAAGATCTAAGTTACAGAAAATAAAAAAATATTTACAAACATAATAAAAATATTACAACAATTTTAAACTAATTACACCTACTCTAAGCCCCCTAATAAAATAACAAAGCCCCCCAAAATAAAAAATTCCCTACCCTATTCTAAATTAAAAAAGTTACAAGCCCTTTTACCTTACCAGCCCTGAACAGGGCCCTTTGCGGGGCATGCCCCAAGAATTTCAGCTCTTTTGCCTGTAAAAAAAAACATACCATACCCCCCCCCCCCCAACATTACAACCCACCACCCACATACCCCTAATCTAACCCAAACCCCCCTTAAATAAACCTAACACTAAGCCCCTGAAGATCTTCCTACCTTGTCTTCACCATACCAGGTTCACCGATCCGTCCTGGCTCCAACATCTTCATCCAACCCAAGCGGGGGTTGGCGATCCATCATCCGGTGCTGAAGAGGTCCAGAAGAGGCTCCAAAGTCTTCCTCCTATCCGGCAAGAAGAGGACATCCGGACCGGCAAACATCTTCTCCAAGCGGCATCTTCAATCTTCTTCCATCCGGTGCTGAGCGGGTCCATCTTGAAGCAGGCGACGCGGATCCATCCTCTTCTTCCGTTGTCTCCCGACGAATGACGGTTCCTTTAAGGGACGTCATCCAAGATGGCGTCCCTCGAATTCCGATTGGCTGATAGGATTCTATCAGCCAATCGGAATTAAGGTAGGAATTTTCTGATTGGCTGATGGAATCAGCCAATCAGAATCAAGTTCAATCCGATTGGCTGATCCAATCAGCCAATCAGATTGAGCTCGCATTCTATTGGCTGATCGGAAAAGCCAATAGAATGCGAGCTCAATCTGATTGGCTGATTGGATCAGCCAATCGGATTGAACTTGATTCTGATTGGCTGATTCCATCAGCCAATCAGAAAATTCCTACCTTAATTCCGATTGGCTGATAGAATCCTATCAGCCAATCGGAATTCGAGGGACGCCATCTTGGATGACGTCCCTTAAAGGAACCGTCATTCGTCGGGAGACAACGGAAGAAGAGGATGGATCCGCGTCGCCTGCTTCAAGATGGACCCGCTCCGCACCGGATGGAAGAAGATTGAAGATGCCGCTTGGAGAAGATGTTTGCCGGTCCGGATGTCCTCTTCTTGCCGGATAGGAGGAAGACTTTGGAGCCTCTTCTGGACCTCTTCAGCACCGGATGATGGATCGCCAACCCCCGCTTGGGTTGGATGAAGATGTTGGAGCCAGGACGGATCGGTGAACCTGGTATGGTGAAGACAAGGTAGGAAGATCTTCAGGGGCTTAGTGTTAGGTTTATTTAAGGGGGGTTTGGGTTAGATTAGGGGTATGTGGGTGGTGGGTTGTAATGTTGGGGGGGGGTATGGTATGTTTTTTTTTACAGGCAAAAGAGCTGAAATTCTTGGGGCATGCCCCGCAAAGGGCCCTGTTCAGGGCTGGTAAGGTAAAAGAGCTTGTAACTTTTTTAATTTAGAATAGGGTAGGGAATTTTTTATTTTGGGGGGCTTTGTTATTTTATTAGGGGGCTTAGAGTAGGTGTAATTAGTTTAAAATTGTTGTAATATTTTTATTATGTTTGTAAATATTTTTTTATTTTCTGTAACTTAGATCTTTTTTATTTTTTGTACTTTAGCTAGTTTATTTAATTGTATTTATTTGTAGGAATTGTATTTAATTAATTTATTGATAGTGTAGTGTTAGGTTAATTGTAGGTAATTGTAGGTAGTTTATTTAATTATTTTATTGATAGGGTAGTGTTAGGTTTAATTATATCTTAGGTTAGGACTTATTTTACAGGTAATTTTGTTATTATTTTAACTAGGTAACTATTAAATAGTTCTTAACTATTTAATAGCTATTGTACCTGGTTAAAATAATTACAAAGTTGCCTGTAAAATAAATATTAATCCTAAAATAGCTACAATATAATTATAATTTATATTGTAGCTATATTAGGGTTTATTTTACAGGTAAGTATTTAGCTTTAAATAGGAATCATTTATTTAATAAGAGTTAATTTATTTCGTTAGATAAAAATTATATTTAACTTAGGGGGGTGTTAGGGTTAGGGTTAGACTTAGCTTTAGGGGTTAATACATTTATTAGAATAGCGGTGAGCTCCGGTCGGCAGATTAGGGGTTAATAATTGAAGTTAGGTGTCGGCGATGTTAGGGAGGGCAGATTAGGGGTTAATACTATTTATGATAGGGTTAGTGAGGCGGATTAGGGGTTAATAACTTTATTATAGTAGCGCTCAGGTCCGCTCGGCAGATTAGGGGTTAATAAGTGTAGGCAGGTGTCGGCGACGTTGAGGGGGGCAGATTAGGGGTTAATAAATATAATATAGGGGTCGGCGATGTTAGGGGTAGCAGATTAGGGGTACATAGGGATAACGTAGGTGGCGGCGATTTGCGGTCGGAAGATTAGGGGTTAATTATTTTAAGTAGCTTGCGGCGACGTTGTGGGGGGCAAGTTAGGGGTTAAGAAATATAATATAGGGGTCGGCGGGGTTAGGGGCAGCAGATTAGGGGTACATAAGTATAACGTAGGTGGCGGTCGGCAGATTAGGGGTTAAAAATTTAAATAGAGTGGCGGTGATGTGGGGGGACCTCGGTTTAGGGGTACATAGGTAGTTTATGGGTGTTAGTGTACTTTAGGGTACAGTAGTTAAGAGCTTTATAAACCGGCGTTAGCCAGAAAGCTCTTAACTCCTGCTATTTTCAGGCGGCTGGAATCTTGTCGTTAGAGCTCTAACGCTCACTTCAGAAACGACTCTAAATACCGGCGTTAGAAAGATCCCATTGAAAAGATAGGCTACGCAAATGGCGTAGGGGGATCTGCGGTATGGAAAAGTCGCGGCTGAAAAGTGAGCGTTAGACCCTTTAATCACTGACTCCAAATACCAGCGGGCGCCCAAAACCAGCGTTAGGAGCCTCTAACGCTGGTTTTGACGGCTACCGCCGAACTCCAAATCTAGGCCTAAGGTTCCTTTTTTAGAGAACAGCCCTCTAAGGGAGGGCACATCAAAGGACCTACTAGAAAAGAAGAAAGCAAATGTTTGGGTAAACAAAAAAAGACCTCGTCTAGAGGAACAAGAGGGAGTGGGGCAAACACACGAAGCCAAAAGGTGGAGGTAAAGAAAAATGGAGTTTTTAACATTAGCAGTATTGATCTAAAAGATGAGGAAAAGACGATCCTAAGTTATGGTCTTTCTTTTGCACCTAGCACTAGGCTTAATAAATTCAATACCCACATACACATTAAGAAGTTCGTTAGAAACCTCACTCTCAAACGTTTCTATATGAGAAGCCCACTTGAAATTGCATCTACTAATAAGATAGAGACCAAGCAAGATAATTTCATTCACACTAATCTAAGATCTAAATCTACTTTTAACCCTATTTCTGCCAAAGGAAGTAACCTTGAAACCTTCGAACAAATGGTTCTTAAAGACCTAAAGAAAAGTAAGCCATCTAAATTTAACAAAGTTAATATGAGTAAGAAAGATAAATTAACTTTGGAAAATTTAAAAAAGAACCATAACATGACCATCAAGCCCGCCGACAAGGCGGCGGGATTGTGGTCATGGACACTAGTTATTATGAAATGGAGGCCATGAGATTACTCAGTGACACTAGAACGTACAAAAAATTAGAGCTAAATCCTACAAATAGGTTTGCAGCAAAATTGAAGAAAATTGTTGCGGAAGGAAAAACCTTGGGAATATTGAATGAGAGGGAGGTAGAATTCCTGGACCCTGGGTTTCCTACGGTCCCGGTTTTCTACTTCCTTCCCAAAATACATAAGAATTTAAATAAACCACAGGGCAGACCGATTATTTCGGGCATAGGGGCTTTATCCTCTAACCTCTCCCAATACGTGGACACGTTCCTACAGAAATTTGTCAGGAATTTGGACTCTTAATTGAGAGATTCTACCCAAGTGCTAAATATTTTAGAAAGCATAAAATGGGAAGATGGTCTATTTTTGGTGACTGGAGACATAACCTCACTATATACAGTGATCGGTCATGATAAGGGCCTTATGGCTATAAAGAATAAAGAAATATCTAGACACTGATTTAGAAATGAAATTAGAACAGAGACTTTTTATTGAAAAGCATAGCTTTCATATTAAAAAACAACTATTTAATGTTTAACAACACTAAGCCCCTGAAGATCTTCCTACCTTGTCTTCACCATACCAGGTTCACCGATCCGTCCTGGCTCCGATATCTTCATCCAACCCAAGCGGGGGCTAGACATCCACTGAAGAAGTCCAGAAGAGGGTCCAAAGTCTTCCTCCTATCCGGCAAGAAGAGGACATCCGGACCGGCAAACATCTTCTCCAAGCGGCATCTTCGATCTTCTTCCATCCGGTGCGGAGCGGGTCCATCTTGAAGCAGGCGACGCGGATCCATCCTCTTCTTCCGATGTCTCCCGACGAATGACGGTTCCTTTAAGGGACGTCATCCAAGATGGCGTCCCTCGAATTCCGATTGGCTGATAGGATTCTATCAGCCAATCGGAATTAAGGTAGGAATTTTCTGATTGGCTGATGGAATCAGCCAATCAGAATCAAGTTCAATCCGATTGGCTGATCCAATCAGCCAATCAGATTGAGCTCGCATTCTATTGGCTGATCGGAACAGCCAATAGAATGCAAGCTCAATCTGATTGGCTGATTGGATCAGCCAATCGGATTGAACTTGATTCTGATTGGCTGATTCCATCAGCCAATCAGAAAATTCCTACCTTAATTCCGATTGGCTGATAGAATCCTATCAGCCAATCGGAATTCGAGGGACGCCATCTTGGATGACGTCCCTTAAAGGAACCGTCATTCGTCGGGAGACATCGGAAGAAGAGGATGGATCCGCGTCGCCTGCTTCAAGATGGACCCGCTCCGCACCGGATGGAAGAAGATCGAAGATGCCGCTTGGAGAAGATGTTTGCCGGTCCGGATGTCCTCTTCTTGCCGGATAGGAGGAAGACTTTGGACCCTCTTCTGGACTTCTTCAGTGGATGTCTAGCCCCCGCTTGGGTTGGATGAAGATATCGGAGCCAGGACGGATCGGTGAACCTGGTATGGTGAAGACAAGGTAGGAAGATCTTCAGGGGCTTAGTGTTAGGTTTATTTAAGGGGGGTTTTGGTTAGATTAGGGGTATGTGGGTGGTGGGTTGTAATGTTGGGGGGGGGGTATTGTATGTTTTCTTTTACAGGCAAAAGAGCTGAACTTCTTGGGGCATGCCCCGCAAAGGGCCCTGTTCAGGGCTGGTAAGGTAAAAGAGCTTGTAACTTTTCTAATTTAGAATAGGGTAGGGAATTTTTTATTTTGGGGGGCTTTGTTATTTTATTAGGGGGCTTAGAGTAGGTGTAATTAGTTTAAAATTGGTGTAATATATTTCTTATGTTTGTAAATATTTTTTTATTTTCTGTAACTTAGTTCTTTTTTATTTTTTGTACTTTAGCTAGTTTATTTAATTGTATTTATTTGTAGCAATTGTGTTTATTTAATTTATTGATAGTGTAGTGTTAGGTTAATTGTAGGTAATTGTAGGTAGTTTATTTAATTATTTTATTGATAGGGTAGTGTTAGGTTTAATTATATCTTAGGTTAGGATTTATTTTACAGGTAATTTTGTAATTATTTTAACTAGGTAACTATTAAATAGTTCTTAACTATTTAATAGCTATTGTACCTAGTTAAAATAAATACCAAGTTGCCTGTAAAATAAATATTAATCCTAAAATAGCTATAATATAATTATAATTTATATTGTAGCTATATTAGGGTTTATTTTACAGGTAAGTATTTAGCTTTAAATAGGATTAATTTATTTAATAAGAGTTAATTTATTTCGTTATATGTAAATTATATTTAAGTTAGGGGGGTGTTAGTGTTAGGGTTAGACTTAGCTTTAGGGGTTAATACATTTATTAGAATAGCGGTGAGCTCCGATCGGAAGATTAGGGGTTAATAATTGAAGGTAGGTGTCGGCGATGTTAGGGAGGGCAGATTAGGGGTTAATACCATTTATGATAGGGTTAGTGAGGCGGATTAGGGGTTAATAACTTTATTATTGTAGCGCTCAGGTCCGCTCGGAAGATTAGGGGTTAATAAGTGTAGGTAGGTGTCGGCGACGTTGTGGGGGGCAGATTAGGGGTTAATAAATATAACATAGGGGTCGGCGATGTTAGGGCAGCAGATTAGGGGTACATAGGGATAACGTAGGTTGCGGCGGTTTACGGAGCGGAAGATTAGGGGTTAAAAGTGTAATGCAGGGGTCAGCGATAGCGGGGGCGGCAGATTAGGGGTTAATAAGTGTAAGGTTAGGGGTGTGTAGACTCGGGGTACATGTTAGAGTGTTAGGTGCAGACGTAGGAAGTGTTTCCCCATAGAAAACAATGGGGCTGCGTTAGGAGCTGAACGCTGCTTTTTTGCAGGTGTTAGGTTTTTTTTCAGCTCAAACAGTCCCATTGTTTCCTATGGGAGAATCGTGCACGAGCACGTTTTTGATGCCGGCCGCGTCCGTAAGCAACTCTGGTATCGAGAGTTGCATTTGCGGTAAAAATGCCCTACGCTCCTTTTTTGGAGCCTAACGCAGCATTTGTTTTAACTCTCAATACCAGAGTTAAATTTATGGTGCGGCCAGAAAAAAGCCAGCGGAGCGTTAACAGCCCTTTTACCGCCGAACTCTAAATCTAGGCCTAAGTTTGTTATATTTATACGTTATATCAAATTCACAGATTAATTGATTCACTTTATGACACTAATAGGTGTATTTTTTGTATGTATTTTTTGTTTTTGGTTGCCTTAATACCACAGTGTTGCCAAATACCACTACAATATGTTATACCACCTTTAATGATCACTAATTCAGCTTGACCAATAGGGAAGCAGGATAACCCTTTAAATGGGTTTCATTGCTGCAACAACTTCATCTTGAGAAAGCCCTGTATAGGGAGAAACGCGTTGATGTGTTAAGTTGCAGTATATTATGCAGAATTCGTTTGTGAACATTCATCCGTATTGACACAATACTACCGCACTACAGCCGTGGTGCTTATAGCTTGTTGGAAGAATTTTGGGATACCTGACTAGTTATTACTACTAATTATTGCACCTGGCTTTGCTTGTTTTGTCAGATTGCTGACCAAGTGTGTGGCGCTGTGTTTTCCGACCCTAGATTGCCACCTGTGCCGTCTCACACATTCCTATCAGAAAGTTTCCTGCGTGCTATTAGGCACTTAAGAGCGGATACTTTGTATATTTTAGATTCGGCATCTACATTCCCCTTTTTTCCGGTGGACCAGAATGGACCAATAGGATTGAACACGTGACGTCACCCGGTTACGTCTGTAAACATATACAGAGGTGCTAGAGCTACAAACCGCTCAAACTGCTTAACCTGGAACTGTCATTTGGAGGACACTAGGTAACATTAGTGCTTATCTGGATTTACTCTTTGTGTGCACCTTACTCAAGATTTTCAATGACTGATTTTTAGCTTATTTTATGTGCTGGCAACAATTACTTTTTTCTGTGTAAACGGAGACGTCCGTTTTTAGCTTTTAGATAAGTTTTATGATATCAGATTGTTTATTCGTATATGTTTATTATTTTCACTAGCATTTTAATAAAAGTGGCATTGCCATTTATATATACTTATTCCATTTGTTTCTGTATGTTTGGTAATAATAGACCACCATTTATATCTCCACCTTTATCTGCAGCGCTCCTGTTTTTCTTGTGTATTATTGATGTACAGGTTACGTTGCTGGTTTTAATAGGTTAAAGTATAGGTTCTAAGCATCCCATTGGCAAGTAGTGAAACACAATCTGTTAAAAAAAAAAAAAAAAATAGTAATCATCACAACCTTAAAGTTGAAATAAAGGTGTGTTATTTTTTTTGTGAGATTCACTTTTTTAATTCTACAAATTAAAGTTCTGCTGTATACTAAGCAATCAATCAGCACAGAGTGCCCATGTTTATGGTGCCGAATTCAAAATCATAGAGCAGATACAGATGGACATCAGATTATATTTTTGTTGTTCTGTCAACTTTATTGTCTGCATTATACTTGTACCCTAGGCCTATACTATAAGTTATTCTCTGGTTTATTACAATGTCATAATTAAAATGTTTTAACCCCTTAACGACTCATGTGGTACAGGGTACGTCTTGCACAAACTGGTCTTTAAAGACCAGCGACGTACCCTGTATGACATTAGGGGTTTAAAGTGGCTGGAAGCGATCCTGATCACTTCCAGCCACTTTCCGTTTATTGCAGTGATGCCTCGATATCGAGGCATCCTGCAATAACACACCTTGGCCATCTGATGCAGAGAGAGCCACTCTGTGGCCCTCTCTGCACTGGACATTGATGGCCGGTATCGTTGGTGGGTGGGAGCTGACGTGGGAGGCGGGTGGGCATCCATCGATGGGCCCTATCACGTCAAGGGGGGCGGGATCGGGGGTGGGACAGCTGGGGGCACGCACGGAGGCATGGGGGCGGGCGGGTGCATGGGGTGGAAGCAGGTGGGAACGGCTACACTACAGAATTTTTTTTTAATAAAAGTGGGATAGAGTGGGGTTAAATTTAATTAAAAAAACATCTAAGGGATCTGGTAGGGGGTGGGGGGTTGGCCTTTGGGGGGGAAGCTACACTACAGAAAAAGTAAATACATTTTTAAAAAAAAAGCATTTTTTTAGTAAACTGGGTACTGGCAGACAGCTGCCAATACCCAAGATGGCTACCAATAAGGTAGAGGGGGAGGGTTATAGAGCTGTTTGGGGGGTTCAGGGAGGTTGGGGGCTAAGGGGGGATCCTACACATCAGCATATGTAAATATGCTAAAAAGAATAAAATACCTTTTATTTTAGTACTGGCAGACTTTCTGCCAGTACTTAAAATGGCGGGGACAATTGTGGGGTGGGGGAGGGAAGAGAGCTGTTTGGGAAGAATCAGGGGGTGTGATGTGTCAGGTGGGAGGCTGATCTCTACATTAAAGCTAAAATTAACCCTGCAAGCTCCCTACAAGCTACCTAATTAACCCCTTCACTGCTAGACATAATACACATGTGATGCACAGCGGTATTTAGTGACCTTCTAATTACAAAAAAGCAATATATGTCTGCTATTTCTGAACAACCATTTGTGCCATAATTGCACAAGCTGTTTGTAAATAATTTCAGTGAGAAACCTAAAGTTTGTGAAAAAGTGAACGTTTTTTTTTAATTGATCGCATTTGGCGGGGAAATGGTGGCATGAAATATACCAAAATGGGCCTAGATCAATACTTGGAGTTGTCTACTACACTACACTAAAGCTAAAATTAACCATAGAAGCTCCCTACATGCTCCCTAATTAACCCCTTCACTGCTGAGCATAATACACGTGTGGTGCGCAGTGGCATTTAGCGGCCTTCTAATTACCAAAAAGCAACGCCAAAGCCATATATGTCTGCTATTTCTGAACAAAGGGGATCCCAGAGAAGGAAGCATTTACAACCATTTGTGCCATAATTGCACAAGTTGTTTGCAAATAATTTCAGTGAGAAACCTAAAGTTTGTGAAAAAATTTGTGAAAAGTGAATTTTTTTTTTATTTGATCTTATTTGGCGGTGAAATGGTGGCATGAAATATACCAAAATGGGCCTAGATAAATACTAGGGGTTGTCTACTACACTACACTAAAGCTAAAATTAACCATAGAAGCTCCCTACATGCTCCCTAATTAACCCCTTCACTGCTGGGCATAATACACATGTGGTGCGCAGTGGCATTTAGCGGCCTTCTAATTACCAAAAAGCAACGCCAAAGCCATATATGCCTGCTATTTCTGAACAAAGGGGATCCCAGAGAAGCATTTACAACCATTTGTGCCATAATTGCACAAGTTGTTTGAAAATAATTTCAGTGAGAAACCTAAAGTTTGTGAAAAAATTTGTGAAAAAGTGAACAATTTTTTTTATTTGATCTCATTTGGCGGTAAAATGGTGGCATGAAATATACCAAAATGGACCTAGATCAATACTTTGGGATGTCTTCTAAAAAAATATATACATGTTAAGGGATTTTCAGGGATTCCTGATTCCCAATGTAACTAGCGCTAATTTTGAAAAAAAAAAGTGATTTGGAAATAGCAAAGTGCTACTTGTACTTATTGCCCTATAACTTGCAAAAAAAGCAAAGAACATGTAAACATTGGGTATTTCTAAACTCAGGACAAACTTTTGAAACTATTTAGCATGGGTGTTTTTTTGTGGTTGTAGATGTGTAACAGATTTTGAGGGTCAAAGTTAGAAAAAGTGTGATTTTTTCCATTTTTTCCTCATATTTTATATTTTTTTATAGTAAATTATAAGATATGATGAAAATAATGGTATCTTTAGAAAGTCAATTTAATGGCGAGAAAAACGGTAGATAATATGTGTGGGTACAGTAAAGGAATAAGAGGAAAATTACAGCTAAACACAAACACTGCAGAAATGTAAAAATAGCCCTGGTCCTTTAGGGAAAGAAATTGAAAAATGGCCTTGTCCTTAAGGGGTTAATATCTGAAAAATGTAAAACCTAATAAAAGTTTAAATTACTTTTGTAAGAGTCAATGCTGTTTCTATGGAGTCATTTCTAAAGGATTTTTTGGTCAAATATTTTTATCTTCATACAGTATTGAGGTTAACAGATCACATTTACCAGACAGGCAATGGTTAATTTTATTAAAATAAGTAAAAGTATGAAATCAATAAAAAATGATTTTCCTAGTTTGGCGATTTCCACTCAATTGCAGTTAGTTATATACAATACACATTTTTTATAACAGCACAGATATGGAAATATCTGTGAAACAAATATCCATAAAGAAAATAATCAATTAAAATCACGGCCAAAAACAACTGAAAGGGAGGTAAAAACATGAAACATAACAACCATGGGCAGAACTGAAGACTGATTTATAAGTGGAAAGCCTTTAAGGGGTGTGCTGTAAAGAGGCGGCCCCTACTGTACCTGAGATAATGATATTAGTGTTATAATATAACTCTAATATAAGAAAGATATCAAATTCCTAGCAGGTACGCTCGGCACTTTTCCGGCCCAGCGTACCTGGTTTTCCATAGGAATCAATGGGAGTCTGACCATAGTGAAAGTTCATGTTCGCTGCTGCCCGACATCCCATTGATTCCTATGGGAAACGTCTGCACCTAACACCCTAACATGTACCCCGAGTCTAAACACCCCTAATCTGCCCCCCCTACACCGCCGCAAACTATATTAAATATGTTAACCCCAAAACCGCCGCTCCAGGAGCCCACTGCCACTCTAATAAACGTATTAACCCCTAAACCGCCGCTCCCGGACCCCGCTACAACTATAATAAATTTATTAACCCCTATGATGCCGATCCCGTACCCCGCCGCAACGAAATAAATTGTTTAACCCCTAAACCGCCGCGCCCAGACCCCGCCGCCACCTATATTAAACTTATTAACCCCTAATCTGCCCCCCCTACACCGTCGCCACCTATAATAAATTTATTAACCCCTATCCTGCCCCCCTATACCGCCGCCATCTATATTAAACTAATTAACCCCTAATCCTAAATCTAACACTAACCCTAACATCCCCCTAACTTAAATATTATTTTAATAAATCTAAATAAAAATTACTCTTATTAACTAAATTAATCCTATTTAAAACTAAATACTTACCTATAAAATAAACCCTAGGATAGCTACAATATTACTAATAATTATATTGTAGCTATTTTAGAATTTATTTTTATTTTACAGGCAAATTTAAATTTATTTTAACTAGGTACAATAGCTATTAAATAGTTATTAACTATTTAATAGCTACCAAGATAAAATAAAGACAAATTTACCTGTAAAATAAAAACTAACCTAAGTTACAATTACACCTAACACTACACTATCATTAAATAAATTATTCCTATTTAAAACTAAATACTTACCTGTAAAATAAACCCTAAAGCCTAGATTTAGAGTTCTGCGGTAGCCGTCAAAAGCAGTGTTAAGGGCTCCTAACGCTGCTTTTGGCCGCCCGCTGGTATTTAGAGTCAGGCAGGAAAGGGTCTAACGCTCACTTTCAAGCCGTGACTTTTCCATACCGCAGATCCCCTTACACCAACTGTGTATCCTATCTTTTCAATGGGATCTTCCTAACGCCGGCATTTAGAGTCTTGGCTGAAGTGAGCAGTAGAGCCTCTACCGACAAGACTCCAGCGCAGAAAAAAGTCAGTAGTTTAGAGCTTTCTGGGCTAACGCCGGTTTATACAGCTCTTAACTACTGTTCTCTAAAGTACATTAACAACCATAAACTACCTATGTACCCCTAAACCGAGGTCCCCCCACATCGCCGCCACTATAATAATTTTTTTTAACCCCTAATCTGCCGACCACACACTGCCGCCACCTACATTATCCCTATGAACCCCTAATCTGCTGCCCCTAACATCGACGACACCTACATAATATTTATTAACCCCTAATCTTTTCCCCCCAACGTCACCGCTACCTACCTACACTTATTAACCCCTAATCTGCCGACCGGACCTCGCCGCTACTATAATAAATGTATTAACCCCTAAAGCTAAGTCTAACCCTAACCCTAACACCCCCCTAATTTAAATATAATTTTAATCTAACGAAATAAATTAAATCTTATTAACTAAAGTCTTCCTATTTAAAACTAAATACTTACCTGTAAAATAAACCCTAATATAGCTACAATATAACGAATAATTATATTGTATCTATTTTAGGATTTATATTTATTTTACAGGCAACTTTTATTTATTTTGACTAGGTACAATAGCTATTAAATAGTTATTAACTATTTAATAGCTACCTAGTTAAAATAATTACCAAATTACCTGTAAAATAAACCCTAACCTAAGTTACAATTAAACCTAACACTACACTATCATTAAATTCATTAAATAAATTACCTACAATTACCTACAATTAAATAAACTAAACTAAATTACAAAAAAACACTAAATTACAAAAAATAAAAAAATATTACAAGAATTTTAAGCTAATTACACCTACTCTAAGCCCCCTAATAAAATAACAAAGCCCGCCAAAATAAAAAAAATTCCCTACCCTAATCTAAATTACAAAAGTTAACAGCTTTATTACCAGCCCTTAAAAGGGCTTTTTGCAGGGCATGCCCCAAAGTATTCAGCTCTTTTGCCTGTAAAAAAAACACACAATACCACCCCCCAACATTACAACCCACCACCCACATACCCCTACTCTAACCTAAATCCCCCTTAAATAAACCTAACACTACCCCCTGAAGATCTCCCTACCTTGAGCCGTGTTCACCCAGCCGGGCATTGATGGACCAAAAGAGGACATCCGGAGCGGCAGAAGTCTTCATCCTATCCTGGCAGAAGAGAACATCCGGACCGGCAGACATCTTCATCCAAGCAGCATCTTCTATCTTCATCCATCCGACGAGGAGCGGCTCCATCTTCAAGACCTCCGGCGTGGAACATCCTCTTCCTTCCGATGACTACCGACGAATGAAGGTTCCTTTAAGTGACGTCATCCAAGATGGCGCCCTTCAAATTCCGATTGGCTGATAGGATTCTATCAGCCAATCGGAATTAAGGTAGGAAAAATCTGATTGGCTGATTGAATCAGCCAATCAGATTCAAGTCCAATCGGATTGGCTGATCCAATCAGCCAATCAGATTGAGCTTGCATTCTATTGGCTGTTCCGATCAGCCAATAGAATGCGAGCTCAATATGATTGGCTGATTGGATCAGCCAATCCGATTGAACTTGAATCTGATTGGCTGATTCAATCAGCCAATCAGATTTTTCCTACCTTAATTCCGATTGGCTGATAGAATCCTATCAGCCAATCGGAATTCGAGGGACGCCATCTTGGATGACGTCATTTAAAGGAACCTTCATTCGGTGAGTAGGCGTCGGGGAAGAAGGATGGATCCGCGTCGGCTGGAAGAAGATGGCTCCGCTCTGCTCCGGATGGATGAAGATAGAAGATGCCGCTTGGATGAAGATGTCTGCCGGTCTGGATGTCCTCTTCTGCCCGGATAGGATGAAGACTTCTGCTGCTCCGGATGTCCTCTTTTGGTCCATCGATGCCCGGCTGGGTGAACACGGCTCAAGGTAGGGAGATCTTCAGGGGGGTAGTGTTAGGTTTATTTAAGGGGGGTTTGGGTTAGAGTAGGGGTATGTGGGTGGTGGGTTGTAATGTTGGGGGTGGTATTGTGTTTTTTTACAGGCAAAAGAGCTGATTTCTTTGGGGCATGCCGCGCAAAAAGCCCTTTTAAGGGCTGGTAATAGAGTTGTTAACTTTTTTAATTTAGATTAGGGTAGGGAATTTTTTTTATTTTGGGGGGCTTTGTTATTTTATTAGGGGGCTTAGAGTAGGTGTAATTAACTTAAAATTCTTGTAATCTTTTTTTATTTTTTGTAATTTAGTTTTTTTTTTTTTGTAATTTAGTTTAGTTTATTTAATTGTAGGTAATTGTAGGTACTTGTAGTTAATTTATTTAATTTATTTATTGATAGTGTAGTGTTAGGTTTAATTGTAACTTAGGTTAGGATTTATTTTACAGGTAATTTGGTAATTATTTTAACTAGGTAGCTATTAAATAGTTAAGAACTATTTAATAGCTATTGTACCTGGTTAAAATAAATACAAAGATGCCTGTAAAATAAATATAAATCCTAAAATAGCTACTATATAATTATTCGTTATATTGTAGCTATATTAGGGTTTATTTTACAGGTAAGTATTTAGTTTTAAATAGGAATACTTTAGTTAATAAGAGTTAATTTATTTCGTTAGATTAAAATTATATTTAACTTAGGGGGTGTTAGGGTTAGGATTAGACTTAGCTTTAGGGGTTAATACATTTATTATAGTAGCGGCGAGGTCCGGTCGGCAGATTAGGGGTTAATACTTGAAGTTAGGTGGCGGCAATGTTAGGGAGGGCAGATTAGGGGTTAATAATATTTATTATAGCATTTGTGAAGCAGGAGAGCGGCGGTTTAGGGGTTAATACATTTATTAGAGTAGCGGCTAGGTCTGGTCGGCAGATTAGGGGTTAATAATATAATGCAGGTGTCAGTGATAGCGGGGGCGGCAGATTAGGGGTTAATAAGTGTAAGGTTAGGGGTGTTTAGACTCGGGGTTCATGTTAGGGTGTTAGGTGCAGACTTAGAAACTGTTTCCCCATAGGAAACAATGGGGCTGCGTTAGGAGCTGAACGCTGCTTTTTTGCAGGTGTTAGGTTTTTTTTCAGCCCAAACTGCCCCATTGTTTCCTATGGGGGAATCGTGCACAAGCACATTTTTCCAGCTAGCCGCTACCGTAAGCAACGCTGGTATTGAGGGTTGAAGTGGCGGTAAATTCGGCTCAACGCTCCCTTTTTTGAGCCTAACGCAGCCCCTCAGACAACTCTCAATACCAGTGTTGTTTAGAAGCAGCGCTAGAAAAAAAAGACGCTTAGCTAACACACCCCTTTGGCCGCAAAACTCTAAATCTAGGTGTAAGATAGCTACAATGTAATTAATAATTACATTGTAGCTATTTTAGGATTTATATTTATTTTACAGGTAACTTTGTATTTATTTTAACTAGGTACAATAGTTATTAAATAGTTATTAACTATTTAATAACTACCTAGCTAAAAGAAATACAAAATTACCTGTAAAATAAATCCTAACCTAAGTTACAATTAAACCTAACACTACACTATCATTAAATTAATTAAATAAATTAACTACAATTACCTACAATTAAATACAATTAAATAAACTAAACTAAATTACAAAAAAACAAACACTAAATTACATAAAATAAAAAAATATTACAAGAATTTTAAACTAATTACACCTAATCTAAGCCCCCTAATAAAATAATAAAAAAACAAAATAATAAAAGTCCCTACCCTATTCTACATTACAAAGTAATCAGCTCTTTTACCAGCCCTTAAAAGGGCTTTTTGCGGGGCATGCCAATCGGAATTAAGGTAGGAAAAATCTGATTGGCTGATTGAATCAGCCAATCAGATTTTTACTACCTTAATTCCGATTGGCTGATAGAATCCTATCAGCCAATCGGAATTCGAGGGACGCCATCTTGGATGACGCCACTTAAAGGAATATTCATTCGTCGGGTAGTCGTCGTTTGAAGAGGATGGCTCCTCATCGTCTCGTTTGAAGATGGCTCCGCTCCGCTCCGGATGGATGAAGATTGAAGACGCCGCCTGGATGAAGACTTCTATCGGATGGAAGACCTCTTCAGCGCCCCTTGGATGAAGACTTCTATCGGATGGAAGACCTCTTCAGCGCCCCTTGGATGATGACTTCTATCGGATGGAAGACCTCTTCAGCGCCCCTTGGATGATGACTTCGGCCCGGCTGGGTGAACACAACTCAAGGTAGGGAGATCTTCAGGGGGGTAGTGTTAGGTTTATTTAAGGGGGGTTTGGGTGGGTTAGAGTAGGGGTATGTGGGTGGTGGGTTTTAATGTGGGAGGGGTTGTATTTTTTTTTACAGGCAAAAGAGCTGATTAATTTGGGGCATGCCCCACAAAAAGCCCTTTTAAGGGCTGGTAAAAGAGCTGGTTACTTTGTAATGTAGAATAGGGTAGGGACTTTTATTATTTTTTTATTTTTTTATTTTATTAGGGGGCTTAGATTAGGTGTAATTAGTTTAAAATTCTTGTAATATTTTTTATTTTCTGTAATTTAGTGTTTGTTTTTTTTGTAATTTAGTTTAGTTTATTTAATTGTATTTAATTGTAGGTATTGGTAGCTAATTTATTTAATTAATTTAATGATAGTGTAGTGTTAGGTTTAATTGTAACTTAGGTTAGGATTTATTTTACAGGTAATTTTGTATTTCTTTTAGCTAGGTAGTTATTAAATAGTTAATAACTATTTAATAACTATTGTACTTAGTTAAAATAAATACAAAGTTACCTTAAAATAAATATAAATCCTAAAATAGCTACAATTTAATTATTAATTACATTGTAGCTATATTAGGGTTTATGTTATAGGTAAGTATTTAGTTTTAAATAAGAATAATTAATTTAATAAGAGTAATATTATTTAGATTTATTGAATTAATATTTAAGTTAGGGGGGGTGTTAGGGTTAGTGTTAGACTTATGTTTAGGGGTTAACAATTTTATTCTAGGTTGCGGTGGTATAGGGGGGGCAGGATAGGGGTTAATTAGTTTAATATAGATGGCGGCAGTATAGGGGGGCAGGATAGGGGTTAATAAATTTATTATAGGTGGGGACGGTGTAGGGGGGGCAGATTAGGGGTTAATACGTTTAATATAGGTGGCGGCGGGGTCCGGGAGCGGCGGTTTAGGGGATAAACAATTTATTTAGTTGCGGCAGGGTCCGGGATCCGCAGGATAGGGGTTAATAACTTTATTATAGGTGGCGGCAGTATGGGGGGGAGGATAGGGGTTAATAGGTATTATGTAGGTGGCGGAGGGGTCCGGGAGCGGTGGTTTAGGGGTTAATACATTTATTATAGTTGCGGTGGGGTCTAGGAGTGGAAGTTTAGGGGTTAATAACTTTATTTAGTTGCGGGGGGCTCCGGGGGCGCCGGTATAGGGGGTAGAACAGTATAGTATAGTGTGAGTGCTTAGTGACAGCTTATCAATAAAGCTGTAAAGAAGAGCAGCGAGATCGGATGAGTGATAACTATCACAGTCCGCTGCTCATCGCCCCGTACTTGGTGCGCGGCTTTTTCACAGCTTTTTTGATAACTTTGGTGAACGTTTTCAGGTCCGCGGCGGCGATGTGAGGCGAGCTTAGGCGAGCGTATTGGGCCGGCGAATGCAAGAAAATTACGGAGCTTGATAACTAGAGGCCCATATATTTATTTTTCGACCTGCATAGCTAGCACCCCCAAATAGCATCAACAGTTCCCTGCTCTTATACACTCTCCACAGTGAATCATAACATGGGAACAGCACTAGCATCTCTGGGTGGCCTCTTATCACTTTAAGAACAGTCTTTGTCTTCTTAGAGCTCCACCTCTCTCAGACATTCTGTGTCAGGATCATTCACTCCTTAGCCCTTCCCACTTCACCTATTTATTCAAGATGCACTCTTACAGGTGCTTAGTAATTTGTGTTATTAGTGTGTATATACTTGCAGCTACTCTGAGCTCTCTCCTACCCTGGAATTATTCCTGCTTCAAGAAGCTTTTCCTAGTTCTGAATATTCGAATTCTCTACAGTATTACCTACTCACTCAATTCAGAGAACTTTATTTTTAACTCTGGTAATATTGCTGCCTTTTCAAGTAAGCCTGCCTGCTTTTCCAGCACTGTAGGTCGCTGCTGCTGCAGCTTCCATCTAGATCTACTTCTTATTAATTTTGGTCTATCTTCAACTCAGACTACAAGCTGTTCCATTTCCCTGTGCATTTTGTCATCCCAGCCTGACAGCACACCCGCTCTCCATTTGTTTCAAGTTGCCTCTTGAATTTATTAATATACTGTGAACTTACATACTGCTCATACCATCTGGAAGATCGTAACCACATCAACTCCATTTTACTTTCTTAAGCAGGTTCCTATTTTACCTTACTGAGTTGCTACAGCTCCGTATACCGGACATTGGCTCCGCCCCCATCTGGAACGTCACTGGCAGCAAAACCTCCCCTATCAGTGACGCATCAGTGTGTTTCCATTCATGGAGGAAGGTTCCAAACAGATCACTCTGTTACAGAGCAAGGGGAAACAGTGTATCTATAAGTCTCAAGGAACTGTTGCTAATATCAGCTTCTGTGTTAAGGAGTGCTGGTAGATAATTTGTTTTCCTGCTTTCATTATCTAATCACTGAAGACTTTCTCTTTCTACTTCCAAATAGTATAATCACTGTCTGTGTGAAACAGCTCAAATATTTAAAGGTATACTACTAAAAAATACAGTTTCTGCAGTTGAGATCCAATTGATTAGTCAGACAATCTTTACATTCTGCTTCAATATCATAGTCAATTATGACCAACAGAATTGTTCTCTTTTGTAAGAATCACAATTTCCTATGATTCCTTACCTTATCCTTTGTAATTTGAATCCAGGAAAACATTGTGGGTATATAAAACAAGCTGAATACATGTATTGCATTTTTACAAAGAATAACTCACAGCTACTCTATACAATTTTAAATGATACCTTAAACATGTGATATGATAATACACTAAGGAAAGATTGCAATGGGAAATTCCTACAAAAAATTCCAGTTCTCATAACTTTTTCCATTATAAGACTCACATATACCCCCTCTTTGCCCAAATATTAGGGGTGGTATAGAAACACAGAGGAAACCTTTTGTGTTCTAGAATGGTGGAGAGTCTGGCATATTCTGAATATTCTGAGATATTGCAGCATTTTCTTTCAACTATAAAGGTGCAAACCTACTCTCTATAATCAGTGGGCCATACAATAGAGTACAATACTGCAAGGTAAAAACAATACTCCCCTAGTTTAGTAGGGGGCGACTCTGTAGTAACAGAAACACAACTCCAACAGTGAAGGCACAGTCAAGAGAAGGATAGTCTTTATGTTCTGGAGAGACACACATCATAGGAAACAGTCATAGGTTACCCTGAGTCCTCTTTTGGGGCTGGTACCAGCTTGCAATGCAAAGGGGCCAATTTAACATGCTCTGAATGCAGCAGTTTCCGTGCGAGCTGTTAGGCTCGCTGGAAACATAAGCCAAGAAGCAGTGGTCTTAGGACCGCTGCTCCTTAACTTATCTGCCACCTCTGAGGCAGCGGACAGCAATCATCCCGATCAGATACCATCGGGATGATTGACACCCTCTGCTAGCGGCCGACTGGATGCGAATCTGCAGGGGGCAGCATTGCACAAGCATTTCACTAGAAATGTTTGTGCAGTCTTAAATGCCAACAATGTATGCTGTCAGCATTTAGCAATGTCGGGCAGATATTATCCGCTACAGCGAATCATGTCCGACCGCATCATAATAATTTGGCCCCACAGAATGGATCCAAAAGATGTTTCAGCAACTAAGTATTTTTCTTTTTTTTCTTCACCTAGGCACCAGGTATATTTTTGTTTAAATGTTTTACTTGCATTCAATTTTCAATCTTTGGAGAGTGCATTATGTAATTTTTATCCATACAGATTTAAAAGTATGGAAAACTCAAAAAATCATTTGCTTAGTGTTTATATTTTATAGATACAGCTCCATGATCTCATCCTGCAAATACAAATATTTTGTTAATAACTTGTCTGATCATTTTGGGTTCATTGTCTTACTTAAAAACAATCACCCAAATCCCATAAATAAAGATACTCATCAAGATACTCCCGCCTTTGCTCGCGTGGAACACACTCGGCTAGATTTAGAGTTTTGTCGGTAACGACCCGCGTAGCTAATGCTGGCTTTTTTTCCCCCGCACCTTTTAAATACCGCTGGTATTTAGAGTTCACAGAAGGGCTGTGTTAGGCTCCAAAAAGGGAGCGTAGAGCATAATTTGTGCTTACGGACGCGGCCAGCTTCAAAAACGTGCTCGTGCACAATTCCCCCATAGGAAACAATGGGGCAGTTTGAGCTGAAAAAAAACCTAACACCTGCAAAAAAGCAGCGTTCAGCTCCTAACGCAGCCCCATTGTTTCCTATGGGGAAACACTTCCTAAGTCTGCACCTAACACCCTAACATGTACCCCGAGTCTAAACACCCCTAACCTTACACTTATTAACCCCTAATCTGCCGCCCCCGCTATCGCTGACACCTGCATATTTTTTTTAACCCCTAATCTGCCGCTCCGTACACCGCCGCAACCTACGTTATCCCTATGTACCCCTAATCTGCTGCCCCTAACACCGCCGACCCCTATATTATATTTATTAACCCCTAATCTGCCCCCCACAACGTCGCCGCCAGCTACCTACAATAATTAACCCCTAATCTGCCGACCGGACCTCACCGCTACTCTAATAAATGTATTAACCCCTAATCCGCCTCACTCCCGCCTCAATAACCCTATAATAAATAGTATTAACCCCTAATCTGCCCTCCCTAACATCGCCGACACCTAACTTCAAGTATTAACCCCTAATCTGCCGACCGGACCTCACCGCTACTATAATAAATGTATTAACCCATAAAGCTAAGTCTAACCTTAACACTAACACCCCCTAAGTTAAATATAATTTAAATCTAACGAAATAAATTAACTCTTATTAAATAAATTATTCCTATTTAAAGCTAAATACTTACCTGTAAAATAAACCCTAATATAGCTACAATATAAATTATAATTATATTGTAGCTATTTTAGGAATAATATTTATTTTACAGGCGACTTTGTATTTATTTTAACTAGGTACAATAGCTATTAAATAGTTATTAACTATTTAATAGCTACCTAGCTAAAATAAAGAGAAATTTACCTGTAAAATAAAAACTAACCTAAGTTACAATTACACCTAACACTACACTATACTTTAATAAATTATTCCTATTTAAAACTAAATACTTACCTGTAAAATAAACCATAAGATAGCTACAATGTAATTAATAATTACATTGTAGCTATTTTAGGATTTATATTTATTTTACAGGCAACTTTGTATTTATTTTAGCTAGTTAGAATAGTTATTAAATAGTTATTAACTATTTAATAACTACCTAGCTAAAAGAAATACAAAATTACCTGTAAAATAAATCCTAACCTAAGTTACAATTAAACCTAACACTACACTATCATTAAATTAATTCAATAAATTAACTACAAATAACTACAATTAAATACAATTAAATAAACTAACTAAAGTACAAAAAATAAAAAAAGCTAAGTTACAAAAAATAAAAAAAATAAGTTACAAACATTTAAAAAATATTACAACAATTTTAAGCTAATTACAACTAATCTAAGCCCCCTAATAAAATAACAAAGCCCCCCAAAATAAAAAAATGCCCTACCCTATTCTAAATTAAAAAAGTTCAAAGCTCTTTTACCTTACCAGCCCTTAAAAGGGCCTTTTGCGGGGCATGCCCCAAAGAAAACAGCTATTTTGCCTGTAAAAGAAAAATACAACCCCCCCAACATTAAAACCCACCACCCACATACCCCTAATCTAACCCAAACCCCCCTTAAATAAACCTGATCCTCCAAGGGACGCTGAAGAAGTCTTCCATCCGATGAAGTCATCATCCAGGCGGCGCTGAAGAAGTCTTCCATCCGGGCGATGTAATCTTCCAAGCGGCGCTGAAGAAGTCTTCCATCCGGGCGATGTCATCTTCCAAGCGGGGTCTTCAATCTTCTTCTTCAGGATCCATCTTCATTCCGCCGACGCGGAACATCCTTCTTCCCCGATGGCGTCCCTCTATCAGCCAATCGGAATTAAGGTAGGAAAATTCTGATTGGCTGATGGAATCAGCCAATCAGATTCAAGTTCAATCCGATTGGCTGATCCAATCAGCCAATCAGATTGAGCTCGCATTCTATTGGCTGTTCCGATCAGCCAATAGAATGCGAGCTCAATCTGATTGGATCAGCCAATCGGATTGAACTTGAATCTGATTGGCTGATTCAATCAGCCAATCAGATTTTTCCTACCTTAATTCCGATTGGCTGATAGAATATAGATACTTACCTGTATAGAAACTAAATACTTACCTGTAAAATAAACCCTAAGATAGCTACAATATCATTAATAATTACATTGTAGCTATTTTAGGATTTATATTTATTTTACAGGTAACTTTGTATTTATTTTAGCTAGTTAGAATAGTTATTAAATAGTTATTAACTATTTAATAACTACCTAGCTAAAAGAAATACAAAATTACCTGTAAAATAAATCCTAACCTAAGTTACAATTAAACCTAACACTACACTATCATTAAATTAATTAAATAAATTAGCTACAAATAACTACAATTAAATTAAATTAAATAAACTAACTAAAGTACAAAAAATAAAAAAAGCTAAGTTACAAAAAATAAAAAAAATAAGTTACAACAATTTTAAGCTACTTACACCTAATCTAAGCCCCCTAATAAAATAACAAAGCCCCCCAAAATAAAAAAATTCCCTACCCTATTCTAAATTAAAAAGTTATCAGCTCTTTTACCTTACCAGCCCTTAAAAGGGCCTTTTGTGGGGCATGCCCTAAAGAATTCTGCTCTTTTGCCTGTAAAATAAAAATACAACCCCCCCAACATTAAAACCCACCACCCACATACCCCTAATCTAACCCAAACGCCCCTTAAATAAACCTAACACTACCCCCCTGAAGATCATCCTACCTTGAGTCGTCTTCAGCCAGCCGACCACCGATGGAACTGAAGAGGAGATCCGGAGCGGCAGAAGTCATCATCCAAGGGGCGCTGAAGAAGTCTTCCATCTGATGAAGTCATCATCCAGGCGGCGCTGAAGAGGTCTTCCAACCGGGCGATGTCTTCTTCCAAGAGGCATCTTCAATCTTCTTTCTTCCGGATCCATCTTCATCCCGCCAACGCGGAACATCCTTCTTCCCCGATGGACTAACGATGAATGAAGGTTCCTTTAAGGGACGTCATCCAAGATGGCGTCCCTTCAATTCCAATTGGCTGATAGGATTCTATCAGCCAATCGGAATTAAGGTAGGAAAAATATTATTGGCTGATTGAATCAGCCAATCAGATTGAAGTTCAATCCGATTGGATGATCCAATCAGCCAATCAGATTGAGCTCGCATTCTATTGGTTGTTCCGATCAGCCAATAGAATGCGAGCTCAATCTGATTGGCTGATTGGATCAGCCAATTGGATTGAACTTGAATCTGATTGGCTGATTCAATCAGCCAATCAGATTTTTCCTACCTTAATTCCGATTGGCTGATAGAATTCTATCAGCCAATCGGAATTCGAGGGACGCCATCTTGGATGACGTCCCTTAAAGGAGCCTTCATTAGTCGGTAGTCTGTCGGGGAAGAAGGATGTTCTGCGTCCGCGGAATGAAGATGGATCCTGAAGAAGATTGAAGACCCCGCTTGGAAGATGACATCGCCCGGATGGAAGACTTCTTCAGCGCCGCTTGGAAGATGACATCGCCCCGATGGAAGACTTCTTCAGCGCCGCCTGGATGATGACTTCATCGGATGGAAGACTTCTTCAGCGCCCCTTGGAGGATCACTTCTGCCGCTCCGGATCTCCTCTTCGGTTCCATCAGTGGGTCGGCTGGCTGAAGACAACTCAAGGTAGGATGATCTTCAGGGGCTTAGTGTTAGGTTTATTTAAGGGGGGTTTGGGTTAGATTAGGGGTATGTGGGTGGTGGGTTGTAATGTTGGGGGGGTATTGTATGTTTTTTTATACAGGCAAAAGAGCTGAATTCTTTGGGGCATGCCCCGCAAAAGGCCCTTTTAAGGGATGGTAAGGTAAAAGAGCTTTTCTATTTGTATTTTAGAATAGGGTAGGGCATTTTTTTTATTTTGGGGGGCTTTGTTATTTTATTAGGGGGCTTAGAGTAGGTGTAATTAGCTTAAAATTGTTATAATATTTTTCTAATGTCTGTAAATATTTTTTTTATTTTTTGTAACTTAGTTCTTTTTTATTTTTTGTACTTTAGTTAGTTTATTTAATTGTATTTATTTGTAGGTATTGTATTTAATTAATTTATTGATAGTGTAGTGTTAGGTTTAATTGTAGATAATTGTAGGTATTTTATTTAATTAATTTATTGATAGTGTAGTGTTAGGTTTAATTGTAGATAATTGTAGGTATTTTATTTAATTAATGTATTGATAGTGTAGTGTTAGGTTTAATTGTAACTTAGGTTAGGATTTATTTTACAGGTAATTTTGTAATTATTTTAACTAGGTAACTATTAAATAGTTATGAACTATTTAATAGCTATTGTACCTGGTTAAAATAAATACAAAGTTGCCTGTAAAATAAATATTAATCCTAAAATAGCTACAATATAATTATAATTTATATTGTAGCTATATTAGGGTTTATTTTACAGGTAAGTATTTAGCTTTAAATAGGAATAATTTATTTAATAAGAGTTAATTTATTTCGTTAGATTTAAATTATATTTAACTTAGGGGGGTGTTAGGGTTAGGGTTAGACTTAGCTTTAGGGGTTAATACATTTATTAGAGTAGCGGTGAGGTCCGGTCGGCAGATTAGGGGTTAATACTTGAAGTTAGGTGTCGTCGATGTTAGGGAGGGCAGATTAGGGGTTAATACTATTTATTATAGGGTTATTGAGGCGGGAGTGAGGCGGATTAGGGGTTAATACATTTATTATAGTAGCGGTGAGGTCCGGTCGGCAGATTAGGGGTTAATAATTGTAGGTAGGTGGAGGCGACGTTGGGGGCGGCAGATTAGGGGTTAATAAATATAATATAGGGGTCGGCGGTGTTAGGGGCAGCAGATTAGAGGTTCATACGGATAACGTAGGTTGCGGCGGTGTACGGAGCGGCAGATTAGGGGTTAAATTTTTTTAATAGAGTGGCGGCCATGTGGGGGGGCCTCGGTTTAGGGGTACATAGGTAGTTTATGGGTGTTAGTGTACTTTAGAGCACAGTAGTTAAGAGCTTTATGAACCGGTGTTAGCCCAGAAAGCTCTTAACACCTGACTTTTTTCTGCGGCTGGAGTTTTGTCGTTAGATTTCTAACGCTCACTTCAGCCAAGACTCTAAATACCAGCGTTAGAAAGATCCCATTGAAAAGATAGGATACGCAATTGGCGTAGGGGGATCTGCGGTATGGAAAAGTCGCGGCTGCAAAGTGAGCGTTAGACCCTTACCTACACGACTCTAAATACCAGCGGTAGCCCAAAATCAGCATTAGGAGCCTCTAACGCTGGTTTTGACGGCTAACGCCAAACTCTAAATCTAGCCGTGTGTCATGCAAACACAATATGACAGCAAGATAAAAGACAATCCATGCACTCCTAAAAGAAGTAGTATCCTTCAAATCAGGCAAATCATATACATCTCAGTATCTATTCAACATATACAGCACCCTTCCACGCATATTCCCTAAAAATAAAAACATTATCTTAGAAAACACTTAAAAACAACTGCCCACTGCGCAAAACAAAACATTAACAGCACAAACTTTAACAAACACAATCAACCTGAAAGCAATTACATATTCCTACACTCATTGAAACACAGCACTTGGAAGTACTACATTCTTGCAAAACACTACAAATAATTAAATTCCTATAACAACCTTTTTTGCTATGGTTTTCCCAATTTTAACGTGCACAATACTATGAGATAAAACTAATAATAATAGTTCATAAGATTGAGACGTAACTGTTCCAATACTGCAGAGTACAGACAAGAGGCAGTCAAACTATCCAACAGATTAAAAGAAAGAGGTTATAGAAATCGATCTGTAAAACAGTCACACTCACAGGTACTTAAAATGGAACACAAAACTTGTTACAACCTCCTGAAAGAAAGTCGGACAATGTCACGAGACTCATCACCACTTTCAATACCCAAATGAAACAAGTTATTGAAATAATAAATAACAATTGGCATATTTTACAAAATGACCCTCTCCTAGCCAGCCAAATAGGCAGTCAGGTATCAATAGGCTACAAAAGGCCTAAAAATCTTAAAGACATGCTAGTCACAAGTCACTATGTTCATACATCAAAAAAGATAAGTAAATCTCCTGGACTGTTTCCATGTGGCACATGCAGTACATGTCCAAAAGTGTTAAAATTGAAATACAGTTGGCCCTCGGTTTACAACAGTTCAATTTGCACCGTTTCAGAATAACAACCTTTTTTTTCAGTCATGTGACTGCTATTGAAAAGCATTGAGAAGCAGTGCATTGATTAAAATAGCCAGTAGGTGGAGCTGTCCGCTTGTGTTGCAGCAAAGATATGCAAGCCAAGCAAGCTGAAATTAATCAGTTTAACCAGACCTGAGCTATAGAGCAGCTTGCAAAGGAACAAGAACTTCCTGTCTAACCCCGGCGTAAACTGAGGGCTACCTGTATATACAAGACAAATATGGCAAAAAACATTTGATAACATCACATTTCTCTTGCACTTCCATTGGAGTTATATATGTACTGCAGTGTCCATGTGACCTTTTTTATGTTGGAATGATGACAAGGCAAGCCAGAACGAGAATATCAGAACATAGCAGAAATATCCGTAATGCCACAAAGGATTTAGAAAAAGGAAAAAATAATTACTAGTGTTGCTAGACATTTTTATAATATGCATAACATTATTGATTCAATGATGAAATTTGCAGTATTACAACAAGCTACCCTTGGAATCAGGGGAGGAAACCTTATTAAGAATGGATTAATTTATTAAACTGTGTTAAACCATATGGTATGAACGATAATAACAACTATAATGTATACTTATAACCTGTCAAGAGAAATACATATACAGGCCCATTTATCAAGCTCCATACGGAGCTTGAAGGGCCGTGTTTCTGGCGAGTCTTCAGACTCGCCAGAAACACAAGTTATGAAGCAGCGGTCTAAAGACCGCTGCTTTATAACCCTGTCCGCCTGCTCTGAGCAGGCGGACAGGAATCGCCGGAAATCAACCCGATCGAATACGATCGGGTTGATTGACACCCCCCTGCTGGTGGCCAATTGGCCGCGAGTCAGCAGGGGGCGGCGTTGCACCAGCAGCTCTTGTGAGCTGCTGGTGCAATGTTAAATGCAGAGAGCGTACTGCTCTCCGCATTTAGCGAGGTCTTGCGGACCTGATCTGCAGTGTCGGATCAGGTCCGCAAGCCCTTTGATAAATGGGCCCCATAGTGTCACATTCACTTTTCACATGTTATTGTTATAACAGAGCATGCAATTATTTTGTCACCCCAAGATCAGACAAATAATAAAAAATATGTTTTAATTAATTCTTTATAGTTTAATGGTTCACCATAAATTAATATGTGGACTGAGCACACTGCACATTTATGCACCAGGCACAGATAAGATATCGTTTCACTAATAGAATGTTAAATAAATGGGAAATTATCAGATTTCTGGTATAATTTTTAAATATTGAGAGTTTTTAAGCTCACTGTATAAAAATACATAATAATGTTTTTAAGCACTTCAGTAAATATAAGTCTACACACCGTATCATATCGTTTTTCTTTACAAATACACACTTTCATAAATATCGTATTGACAAGGAATTATTATCAGGTACCAGCATATCTTTAATCTGTTAAACAATGCCCAATGACCAAATATATAATACTAGTCCTAAAACCCGTTTACACGGGCCATTTTTTGAAGTACAGTGGTCCCACCCCTTGCTCTTTCTCCCTCCCCCTCTCATTTGCTTTCTCTCCCCCTCTCTTTTGTGCTCTCTCCCCCTCTCTTTTGCGCTCTCTCTCGCTCCACCTCTCTTTTGCTCTCTCTACCCCCTCTCTTTGGCTCTCTCTCCCCCCCTCTCTTTTGCTCTCTCTCTCCCCCATCTCATTTGCTCTCTCTCCCCTCTCTTTTGCTCTTTCCCCTCTCTTTTGCTCCCTTTCTCCCCCCTCTCTTTTGCTCTCTCTCCCCCCTTTCTTTTGCGCTCTCTCTCTCCCCCCTCTCTTTTGCTCTCTCACTCCCCCATCTCTTTTGCTCTCTCTCCCCTCTCTTTTGCTCCCTTTCTCCCCCCTCTCTTTTGCTTTCGCTCCCCCCTCTCTTTTGCTCTCTCTCCCCCCTCTCTTTTGCGCTCTCTCTCTCCCCCCTATCTTTTGTGCTCTCTCTCTCCCTCCTCTCTTTTGCGCTATCTCTCTCTCCCTCTCTTTTGCACGCTCTCTCTCCCCCTCTCTTTTGAGCTCTCTCCCCCCTCTCTTTTGTGCTCTCTCCCCCCTCTCTTTTGCTTTGTCTCTCTCCCCTCTCTTTTGCTCTCTCTCTCTCTCCAACCCTCTCTTTTGCTCTCTCTCCATCCCTCTCTTTTGCTCTTTCTCTCCATCCCTCTCTTTTGCTATCTCTCTCCCCCCTCTCATTTGCTCTCTCCCCCCTCTCTTTTGCTCTGTCTCTCTCCCCTCTCTTTTGCTCTCTCTCTCCATCCCTCTATTTTGCTCTAACTCTCTCCCCCTCTCTATTTCTCTCTCTCCCCCCTCTCTTTTGCTTTCTCTCCCCTCTCTCTCTCCCCCCTCTCTTTTGCTCTCTCTCCCACTCTCCATCCCCCTTTCTTTTGCTCTCTCTCCCCCCTCTCTTTTGTGCTCTATCCCCCTCTCTTTTGTGCTCTCTCTACCCCTCTCTTTGGCTCTCACTCTCCCCTCTATCTTTTGCTCTCTCTCTCCTAACTCTCTTTTGCTCTCTCCCCCCTCTCTTTTGTTCTTTCCCCTCTATTTTGCTCTCTCTCTCCATCCCTCTCTTTTGCTCTCTCTCCCCCTCTCTTTTGCTCTCTCTCCCCCCTCTCTTTTGCTCTCTCTCCCCCTCTCTCTCCCCCCTCTCTTTTGCTCTCTCTCCCCCTCTCTATTGTTCTCTCTCCCCCTCTTTTGCTTTCTCCCCACCTCTCTCTCCCCCCTCTCTCCCCCTTTCTTTTGCTCTCTCTTTTCCCCTCTCTTATTTGCTCTCTCTCTTTTCCACTCTTATTTTCTCACTCCCCCTCTCTTTTGCTTTCTCTCCCCCCCTTTTTCTCTCTCTTCCCTCTATTTTGCTCTTTCCCCTCTCTTTTGCTCTGTCCCCTCTATTTTGCTCTCTCTCCCCATACTCTTCCTCTTTCCCCTCTCTTTTGCTCTCTCTTACCCTCTCTTTAGCTCTTTCCCATCTCTTTTGCTCTCTCTCCCCTCTCTTTTGCTCCCTTTCTCCCCCCTCTCTTTTGCTTTCGCTCCCCCCTCTCTTTTGCTCTCTCTCCCCCCCTCTTTTGCGCTCTCTCTCTCCCCCTCCTATCTTTTGTGCTCTCTCTCTCCCTCCTCTCTTTTGCGCTATCTCTCTCTCCCTCTCTTTTGCATGCTCTCTCTCCCCCTCTCTTTTGCGCTCTCTCCCCCTCTCTTTTGTGCTCTCTCCCCCCTCTCTTTTGCTTTGTCTCTCTCCCCTCTCTTTTGCTCTCTCTCTCTCTCCAACCCTCTCTTTTGCTCTCTCTCCATCCCTCTCTTTTGCTCTTTCTCTCCATCCCTCTCTTTTGCTATCTCTCTCTCCCCCCTCTCATTTGCTCTCTCTCTCTCCCCCTCTCTTTTGCTCTGTCTCTCTCCCCTCTCTTTTGCTCTCTCTCTCCATCCCTCTATTTTGCTCTAACTCTCTCCCCCTCTCTATTGCTCTCTCTCCCCCCTCTATTTTTAGCTTTCTCTCCCCTCTCTCTCTCCCCCCTCTCTTTTGCTCTCTCTCCCACTCTCCATCCCCCTTTCTTTTGCTCTCTCTCCCCCCTCTCTTTTGTGCTCTCTCTACCCCTCTCTTTGGCTCTCACTCTCCCCCCTATCTTTTGCTCTCTCTCTCCTAACTCTCTTTTGCTTTCTCCCCCCTCTCTTTTGTTCTTTCCCCTCTCTTTTGCTCTATCTCTCCCCCCTCTCTTTTGCTTTCTCTCCCCCCTCTCTTTTGCTCTCTCTCACCCTCTCTTTTGTGCTCTCTCTCTCCCCCCTCTCTTTTGCTCTCTCCCCCCCTCTCTTTTGCGTTCTCTCTCTCTTCCCCTCTCTTTTGCACTCTCTCTCTCCCCCTCTCTTTTTTGCTCTCTCCCCCCTCTCTTTTGCGCTCTCTCTCTCCCCCTCTCTCTAACCCCTCTCTTTTGCGCACTCTCTCTCCTCCTATCTTTTGCATTCTCTCTCCCTCCTCTCTTTTGCGCTCTCTCTCTCTCCCCCTCTCTTCCCTCTCTTTTGCTCTCTCTCTCCATCCTTCTCTTTTGCTCTCTCTCCATCCCTGTCTTTTGCTCTCTCTCTCCATCCCTCTCTTTTGCTCTCTCTCCCCCTCTCTTTTGCTTTCTCTCCCCCCTCTCTTTTGCTCTCTCTCCCCCTCTCTCTCCCCCCTCTCTTTTGCTCTCTCTCCCCCTCTCTATTGTTCTCTCTCCCCCCTCTTTTGCTTTCTCCCCTCCTCTCTCTCCCCCCTCTCTCTCCCCCCCTCTCTCCCCCTTTCTTTTGCTCTCTCTTTTCCCCTCTCTTATTTGCTCTCTCTCTTTTCCACTCTTATTTTCTCCCTCCCCCTCTCTTTTGCTTTCTCTCCCCCCTCTTTTTCTCTCTCTTCCCTCTATTTTGCTCTTTCCGCTCTCTTTTGCTCTGTCCCCTCTATTTTGCTCTCTCTCCCCATACTCTTCCTCTTTCCCCTCTCTTTTGCTCTCTCTTACCCTCTCTTTAGCTCTTTCCCATCTCTTTTGCTCTCTCCCCCTCTCTTTCTGTCTCTCTCCCCTCTCTCCCCTCACGTCTGAACCATGCCCCCGCCACGCACACCACTGCCCACTTCCGCCCGCAAAAATGCCGCAAACAGGAGCAGATAAGGTATACAGACTCTAAAGACAGGTGTGTTTGTCCTCGTGCTGTCTCTACTGCGCATGTGTCAGAATCCATTACTCTTAACTACTTGCCTGTCACTTTAAGGCTCAAGTTACCTTTTCCTTCCACTACTTAAGCCCCTGATAAACTGCAATTACTTGCTGGATTATTGAAGTATTTCAGTAAGAGGCTTCCCTTCAATTCGCTCTAGCCCCATGCTGCCTAACCTAGCTTCCTAAGGTTATTCACAGCATGTATGTATTCTGGAGTTGCTCTACAGTCCTCTCTCTACTTACTGGATGATACCAGCTCACCATTTCCAGTTTGATTCCTAAACTCCAGTCTATTGCTTTGGACTCCAGTCATTTGCAGTTAGTGCCCCATAAGCTTCTTAGCTTGGAACTCTCACTGAGAACCGATTCACATCTGACTACTCACACGCAAGTCTTGCAGACAGGTTGTATGGAAAGTTTACCTTATCTCATTTACAAGTGATTCCTGTTCCAGAGGTACCTTATTTAATATTTACCGCCTCGCTTGTATTGTTAAACCTGCCTAATTGTTACAGACTATAGTGATACTAAATGTACTTATCTTGTGCCAGTTACAACCTTGTCTGACATCCTTTGTATGTGGTGACATTAATACTTTGGCAATAATAAGACACTGGGTTAACTCTTTGCTGTTGCTTACAGCAGTTAACCCACTGTCACACATCTAACATTATAGAAGGAACACTGTAACCTGTTAATACGCTACTATTCTATTCTGGTTCTATTCAGAGAGTGCTCACAATACACAATAGCATAAAGAGATATTGTAGAAGTGCTTAGACCATAACCCTATCCTAACAGCATGACAGCTTCCGACAAACACACTTACGGCTAGATTACGAGTTTTGCGTTAGGAGCTGTGTGGTACTAACGAGCACTTTATTCTGATGGCTCACTTACCTGTAGTGCTGGTATTACAGGTTTTTATAAACCCGGCGTTAAAAGACAAAAAGTGAGCATAGAGCAAAATTTTGCTCCACACTTCAATCCAATACCAGCGCTGCTTAAGTAAGCGGTGAACTGGTCGTACGTGCTTGTGCACGATTTCCCCATAGACATCAATGGGGAGAGCCGGCTGAGAAATAGTCTAACACCTGCCAAAAAGCAGCGTATAACTCAGTAACGCAGCCCTATTGATTCCTAGGGGGAAACTAAAGTTATGTTTACACCTAACACCCTAACATGAACCCCGAGTGTAAACACCCCTAATCTTACACTTATTAACCCCTAATCTTCCACCCCCGACATCGCCGACACCTACATTATTCTTATTAACCACTAATCTGCCGCTCCAGACACTGCCACCACCTACATTATACTTATTAACCCCTAATCTGCTGCCCCCAACATCGCCACCACCTACATTATATTTATTAACCCCTAATCTGCCACCCCCAATGTTGCCGCAACCTACCTACACTTAATAACCCCTAATCTGCCGCCCCCAACGTCGCCGCCACTATATTAAATGTATTAACCTCTAAATCTAAGTCTAACCCTAACCCTAACACCCCCTAATTTAAATATAATTTAAATAAATCTAAAGAAAATTACTATAATTAACTAAATTATTCTAATTTAAAACTAAATACTCACCTGTAAAATAAACCCTAAGCTAGCTACACTATAACTAATAGTTACATTGTAGCTATCTTAGGGTTTATTTTTATTTTACAGGCAAGTTTGTGTTTATTTTAACTAGGTAGAATAGTTACTAAATAGTTATTAACTATTTAATAACTACCTAGCTAAAATAAATACAAATTTACCTGTAAAATAAAACCTAACCTAAGTTACACTAACACCTAACCTAACCCTACAATTAAATAAATTCCCTACATTAAATACAATTAAATAAATTAAATTAAATTAGCTAAATTACAAAAAATAAAAAACAAATTACAGATATTTAATAAACTAATTACACCTAATCTAATAGCCCTATCAAAATAAAAAAGCCCCCCAAAAATAAAAAAAAACCCTAGCCTAAACTAACCTATCAATAGCCCTTAAAAGGGCCTTTTGCAGGGCATTGCCCCAAAGTAATCAGCTCTTTTACCGGAAAAAAAAAATACAAACAACCCCCCCAACAGTAAAACCCACCACCCACACAACCAACCCCCCCAAATAAAATACTAACTAAAAAAACCTAAGCTCCCCATTTCCCTGAAAAGGGCATTTGGATGGGCATTGCCATTAAAAGGGCATTTAGCTCTTTTGCAGGCCCAAAGTCCTAACCTAAAAAATAAACCCACTCAATACACCCTTAAAAAAATCCTAACACTAACCCCCGAAGATTCACTTACCGGGAGAAGTCTTCATCCAAGCGGCAAGATGTCCTCAACGAAGCCGGCAGAAGTGGTCCTCCAGACAGGCAGAAGTGGTCCTTTAGATGGGCAGAAGTCTTCATCCAGACGGCATCTTCTATCTTCATCCTTCCGGACATCCGACGCGGAGCATCCTCTTCAAATGACAGCTTCTTCGTAATGAATATCTCTTTAAGTGACGTCATCCAAGATGGCGTCCCTTAGATACCGATTGGCTGATAGAATTCTATCAGCCAATCTGAATTAAGGCAGAAAAAATCCTATTGGCTGATGCAATCATCCAATAGGATTGAACTTCAATCCTATTGGCTGATCCAGGTTTGGCTGGGACACCCAGAGAAAGGGGCTAAGAACACAAGAAGAGCAGACAGTCCCCCCTTCCCTCTAAATAAAAAGACAGATTACATAAACAGGAGCCATCACAAGTCTGTAAACACATGTATACATCTGACGCTGTGGGGCTTGGTTAGGAGTCTGAAAATCAGCACAATGTTATTAAAAAATAAGCAAAACCTATACATTTTTACAAAAACACTAATAGATGGGCTATATAAATGAATCATCTACAAAACATTTATGCAAACAAAAATCTATTGTACAATGTCCCTTTCAGTCATGGTCTGTTGTTGTTTATTCCTAAATCTAAGTTGGGCAAAAGGTATGTGCATAAAATTTATAGCACAGTTAGATGGATTTTGTGTTAGGCTGGTTAACCCTTTTCTCGTATTTGATTACCTGGTCCTAGCCAGCTTTTAGTATATAAGGATGGGTTCTTCTTGTCAACGTTTCAGGTTAGGCAATTGTAGCATGGGCAGAGAATAGACTGGTCTTGATCTGGGAAGGATTGTTTCACATTCTTTTTAGATAAGGGCTAAGACCAAGACATTATTAAAGGGTATGACATCATTATATATTTGTCAATTCTTGTATTCTGGGAAGACCAAAGTCCTAATAAGTATTAGCACTTAAAGGGATACTAAAGACACATTTTTTTCTTTACTGATTTAGATAGAGCATGCAATTTTAAGCAACTTTCTAATTTACTCCTATTATCAATTTTTCTTTGTTTTCTTGCTATCTTTATTTTAAAAGCAGGAAAGTAAAAGCTTAGGAGCCGGCCCATTTTAGGTTCAACACCCTGGATAGCACTTTTTTTTAGCCACCAATAAGCAAGCGTAACCCAGGTTCTGAACAAAAAATGGGTCGGCTCCTAAGCTTTCCATTCTTGCTTTTAAATAAAGATATCAAGAGAACAAAGACAAATTGATAATAGGAGTAAATTAGAAAGTTGCTTAAAATTGCATGCTCTATCGGAATCATGAAAGAAAAATGTGGGTTTAGTATCCCTTTAACACAGCATAAAGCTTCCATCCTCTCCTATCCATTCTTCTCATTCTAGCTTCAATTTGATTTGTGCATTTGACTTTAATTAGATACTTGCATATGCACTTGTTGCCCTAAGGGTTACTTTACCACCCAAATTACCAACACTTAGGTTTCTCTCTATCTCTGGTTATAATTTGGTTGTTAGTTTTCAGGACATATGCTGGAGTTAGGTGCCATCATTGTTATAGGAGAGCACTGGGTGAGCAAACCTCATATCACATTTTGCATCTTATTTAAAGGGACAGTCAACCCAAAAATAGTTTTAACTTATATCTATAAAGTTGCCATAGATCTTTTTTTTACAAATATTGCCCAGTTTTTACAGATATTCCATTTGCAAGTAAAATCACTTATTTTTGCCGCTGCCGCCATTTGAAAATGTCCATCTGGCTCCGCCCTTTTTTCATCATTCATGACATCATGATCTTCTTGTGATCCCTGTAATTTTTCTAACTTACTTGTAACCAGCTTTAGTGCATGCGCAATGCACCTATTGTACTGTTGGGGAACTTTTTAACACAGGAACAAAAACGCTGGCTCATTATATGAGCGGATCATAGTTGTAGAGTACCAGTGTCCTGTGCTCCCCTCTGGCAGCAGTCCCCAGCAATTATCAGTTCCCACATTGGATTATATTGCAAAGTGTATGGTAAGTCTCTTCCACGTTGTTCTACTTATTTGGCAGCACTGTTTAAAGCAGTATAACACAGGTGTCCCCAAGAACCATGTTAGAGGATCTTCAAAATAACTGTAAACTTGGTAGGAAATATTTTCTATAATAGAGCATTCCTATTTGCTTCCATTTGCTGCTAGCCAGCCATTCCCCTCAACTGTTAGACATTTATACTCACTGATAGCCATGCTTGTTTAACTAGAAACAAGTCCCTGGGACTGTGATTGAGCACATTACCATTTCAGTAAACAAATAACCTATTTTTGTGCTTATTTTGCAAAATATCTGTTTATAAACCTACTGGTAGAATGGTCTGCTCCTATTTAGAGTTACTGGAGATACTGATAGATAAAGCTAATTTTTATATTAATTTGTTTCCTATACTTGTATTTAAAGTGAAGGTAAACTTTGGTAAATGAAAGCCCGTTTTTTAAAAATACTATTAAAAACAGGGGCACTTTCATTCATCAAAGTTTACAAAGCAGCCGTTTGATTAAAAACTTACCTTTTTTTCTTTTCATAGCTACAGCAGCTTTCCCCTCCTGGAAATCCTCTCTTCACACGTCAGCAATGACTAATCCGGCTTCCTCCAATCACAGCTTTCCCCCTAGGGTGGTTATTGCCTGAGGCCATGCTGTGATTGGAGGAAGCCGGATTAGTCATTGATGACGTGTGAAGAGAGGATTTCCAGGAAGGGGAAGCTGCTCTGGCTTTGAAAAAAACAAAGGTAAGTTTTTAATCATAGTATTTTTTAAAAAACAGACTTTCATTCATCAAAGTTTACCTTCACATTGTGGGCTTATACTTATGTATAACATATTTCAGAGTTTTTTTAGACAGAAAAAAAATATTTGAAATATTTAAACAGCCAACACTGCATTTAACGTCTAAACGACAAGATTTAAGTACCACGTACATCAAAATACCACATGTGTGTAGAATAATTGTGTTTTTTTGACAATAATAAAGTGATATACGTTAGAAAATTTATACAAGTCATATAAATATATACATTTGTATGATTTCTCAAATTACATATTGGAAATAATCAGCAAAAAAAAAAAACCCAAAAAACAACAGTACTGCCATATTAAACAGATCACATATAGTATTTGTTTTGAGTGCTAAAATATACCTATATAAAATGTTTTAAAGAAATTGCTTAGAAATTCCGAATATCCAGGAAACATTGCATAAAATATAATTGTAGTTACTTATAGGAAAAAAGTGCAATATTTATACAGAAAATCTGAATGAGTGATTTTAATTTGGGATTAAAGGGACACTGAACCCAGATTTTTTCTTTTGTGATTCAGTTAGAGCATGCAATTTTAAGCAACTTTCTAATTTACTCCTATTATCAATTTTTCTTTGTTCTCTTGCTATCTTTATTTGAAAAAGAAGGCATCTAAGCTTTTTTTTCGTTCAGGACTCTGGACAGCACTTTTTATTGGTGGATACATTTTTCCATCAATCAGCAAGAACAACCCAGGTTGTTCACCAAAAATGGGCCGGCATCTAAACTTACATTCTTGCATTTCAAATAAAGATAGCAAGAGAATGAAGAAAATTTGATAATAGGAGTAAATTAGAAAGTTGCTTAAAATTTCATGCTCTATCTGAATCACGAAAGAAAAAATTTGGGCTCAGTGTCCCTTTAAAGGCAGCAGAGGACTCTTTCTATTTATTGATGCTTTAAAAATATTGTAAAGTGAAACGTCCAACTTTTGAATAATTATGCAACACTTGCTGATGTGTTTATTTGTGTGTGTATATTTGTATATTTATGTGTGTGTATGCATGTGTATGTATGTATTTATGTGTGTGTGTATTTATGTGTATATATGTATGTACTGTATGTGTGTGTGTGTATTTATGTGTATATATGTATGTGTATGTATGTATGTGTGTGTGTATTTATGTGTGTGTATGTGTATGTATGTATGTGTGTGTGTATTTATGTGTATATATGTATGTGTGTGTGTATGTATGTGTGTGTGTATTTATGTATGTGTATTTATGTGTGTGTATGTATGTGTATTTATGTGTTTGTATGTGTGTAATATTATATTAAAGGGACAGTCTAGTCAAAATTAAACTTTCATGATTCAGATAGGGCATGTAATTTTAAACAACTTTCCAATTTACTTCTATTATCTTATTTGCTAAATTCTTTAGATATCCTTTGTTGAAGAAATAGCAATGCACATGTGTGAGCCAATCACACAAGGCCTCTATGTGCAGCAACCAATAAGCAGCTACTGAGCATATCTAGATATGCTTTTCAGCAAGTGATATCAAGAGAATGAAGCAAATTAGATAATAGAAGTAAATTAGAAAGTTGTTTAAAATGACATGCTCTTTCTAAATCACAAAAGAAGAAATGTGGGTTTCATGTCCCTTTAAATCAGCAACAGTAAATCAGATAGATATAAACAATTGTAGTTCATCTGAACTATTACTGGGCTATATTCTCTGAAATTGTCTGTGAGAATTATTTAGACATATTATCTGATACCTGGATATGCTTCTCAAATTAGATAGGATGTCTACCCCTATCTTAGTTTGGAGGATGTCTAACATACAGTTATATCAGTATATTTCAGTGATTTATTTTTAAATAACACGTTAAAACTGTAGCTCAGCCTTGAGTCAAAGGCTACATAAACATGTATCATTTAAATTTCAGCATACGGGTAGAGCTATATGACTTTTTCGGGTGTGCAAACAGCAATTTATTTTGTTGAATTTTATTATTAAATAATACATAAATATGGTACACTTTCTGTATGCATTATTAACTTTTCAATAATTATTACTCATTGCTGGTATTTAAATACAAGTATAGGAAACAAATTAATATAAAAATCTGAATAACAGCTCTATCTATCAGTATCTCCAGTAACTCTAAATAGGAGCAGACCATTCTACCAGTAGGTTTATAAACAGATATTTTACAAAATAAGCACAAAAATAGGTTATTTGTTTAGTGAAATGGTAATGTGCTCAATCCCAGGGACTTGTTTCTAGTTAAACAAGCATGGCTATTAGCGAGTGTAAATGTCTAACAGTTGAGGGGAATGGCTGGCTAGCAGTAAATGGAAGCAAATAGGATTGCTCTATTATAGAAAATCTTTCCTACCAAGTTTACAGTTATTTTGACGATCCTCTAACATGGTTCTTGGGGACACCTGTGTTATACTGCTTTAAACAGTGCTGCCAAATAAGTAGAACAACGTGGAAGAGAATTACCATACACTTTGCAATATAATCCAATGTGGGAACTGATAACTGCTGGGAACTGCTGCCGGAGGGGAGCACAGGACACTAATACGCTGCAACTATGATCCGCTCAAATAATGGGCCAGCGTTTTTGTTCCTGTGTTAAAAAGTTCCCCAACAGTACAATAGGCAGATTGCACATGCGCTAAAGCCGGTTACGAGTAAATTAGAAAAATTACAGGGATCTTCCGGGGAGACTTCCGGTGGGAGGGATCTACGGCAGCAGAGCGCGACTAGGCCGCGCGGACCGAGGGAAACCTAACCCGCCAGTTCCAAGCCAGTGGCTGCTATTGGAGCCGGGCATAGGCGCTACAAGTCAGTTTGGAGCACCACTAAAGACCGTGTGCCGGTGCTGAGAAGCACATACTGTAAGTGGCGTACGAACATGAGTATAGTGATACTCCGCCAAGTCTCTCACTTGCCGTAAAAAGCTTCGTAGCTGAAGCAGCACTCTCTGATTGACGTTGCTGAGGAGAAACATGCTGAATACAAGCTCACGTCCGGTGTTATAAAGATAAGTGTGTTTCTGCTTTTCCTGGAATATGGCTAATGTATGCAAAGTGCAAAGTTTAAAGTCTGGGTGAATAATCTAAGCTTGAGGTGTCAATCTTTTGATTACTGTTTACCTGCTGGGGTGGAAAAAGCGTTAGAGAGGATGCTATCCTGTGTATAATAAGGTTACTGTGGCCAAGATTAGCTGTGCTAGCAGCAAAGGAAGAGGAGCTGGTAAGGGCTAAGTGTTGCATAGAAGTCTGGTAGCATAATATGCGTAAAGTGTATGTGGAAGCATATTTGTTCTTATGGAAAAGCCAGTGAAGCTGCACACTTTATAAGAACTCACAAATATACCTCTCTTATACCCTATCATACCCCTCCTTAAAGTTTGTTGTAATAATTTCTCACGGCACGCTGTGGGCACGGCATGAAAAAACAATAACAAGCTGAACTGAGATATCGTTGCACAGAGCCCTAAAAGGTTTCAGTATTACCGCATATTCCTCAGCTTATCTAGAGGTCCCAGTGAAGAGGCATACACTTAGCTAACAGTGACTGTCTTGCTTTTTCTCCATATTTCTTTGATGCCTATCTCTTTCCTGCAAGGAATCACAGAACTGCCTGCAAAATGGCTAAGCAAGGAAAATAAAAATAAGAAGGGAGGAACACAGGAAAAGTTTATAAGAGCTGCATGTGTGACTTTCTTTAGGAACTTTTCTAATTGAGACTGTGTAACTGACGGTGCTCAGATTAAATATCAGGAAAAGCAAAAAAGGAAAAAGTCTTAAAAATTGCTGGAACTTTCCTTATCAAGAAGAAGATCTCTTACAAACCGGTTATTTAAATGGATAAATGCTCAAGCTGGGAGCACTTGACTCTAAATATATAAGTTTAAAATTATTGGTGGATCTGTTAGCATTCAGTGTAAAATTGGCTATAGGCTAATCTGCTGTAGGAAGCTATACTAATTGCTCTGGATAATCAGGCTCCTGCAGCTACACCAAAGATAGAGAGCACATAGTATTGGAAAAATGTTTTCTGGTTTAAAAAGCTCTTTGCAGTAAAATTTCTTAACCAAGTGTTATATTTTGCATAGAACTGTATCTATATGTTGATGCTAATGATTAATATCTTAAATATTTTCTCATATATATTGAATGTCTGGTAAAAGAGTTAAAGATAAAGATCCTGGTCTTTAGGGAAGGGGAAGGTGGCAGAAAAGAGGAAGGAAAGAATTTAGAACTGCAAGAATTGTTTACATGGTTTCTTTTTTTCTCCTTGCTTTCCCATTTCTTTTTGCTAGCTGTGTATTTCTCACATAAGGGACTCATTACTCTGTAAACCTATTGCAGAGGTGTTAGTGAGCGTGCTACTTGATTGGTATATAAACTGCTATAAGGATTGTATATTCTATTTTAAGATAGTCTAAATCTATGAAAAAGCCAGACTGTGCTTGATAAATATTGTTTTTTTCCCCTTGCGTAGAGGCTTAGCCTTTTAGGCCTAATATTGATGGTAATTGGTTCGCAATACTTGCCTATAAGGAATCAAGGGCCTAGAGTATAAAGAGCTTAAGTCAACTCTTAGTCAATGTTTCTATCTGTATATAATAAGATGTAATAATAGCTGGTGAGCAAATATTATAAGACTCCCCCTACACTACATTAGTGTGCTCACTTTTTGCTTCCTTTTTTCTTTTTTTTTTTTTTTTTTTTTTTCTTCACTTTTTCACTCCCTGCCTGAGGAGCTACAAATCACTTAGCACTAACAGACACAGAGATTTATCACTTTAGCTTTACTAGTCAGAAGGTTAGCTACTGACCCACTTGTTGTCCTTTTTTTTTTTTTTTTTTTTCTTTCTCCTTACCTCCCCTTGTGGGGGGTTTCGCTTGTCCTTCTTCTTTTCACTTTCCCAATTGTTTGCTACAAATTTTCACTTTTTTGTATCTTATCTTCACATACACAGACAAATCTCACTTAAAGGGAGTAGATTAATATAAATGGACAGATTTGTCCATAATTTAAAAGATAAATCACCAATTATGACGTCAGCAAAAAATAGAGAGAGAAATAGGAATAAAATTGTTAATGATCAAATACAAGAAAGCGCAGAAAGCCTAAATGTAATACATGGCAATATAGATACACAATTACTAATAGATCAGATATCAGCTCTAATGCTTCCCCAGTTTGACAAATTAAGATTAGAACTTTCAGCTGTGTCAAACGAAGTAAAACAATTTAACCAGAGGTTAGGAGAGGCAGAAAATCGAATCTCCGATCTAGAGGATAAATTAAGCATTAAAAGTAACATAATTGAGACACTCTCAGAGCAAATCACAAAACTACAAGAGAGAGTTGATACAGCAGAAGATAGATCAAGAAGGAACAATTTAAGATTCATAGGTATTTCAGAAAAATTCGCAAACGCAGATCTAGAAGCCCTAATTACAAAGGAAATCCCAAAACGTCTAGGAATACTAAGGGAAGGCTCAGAAATTTTAGTTGAAAGAGCTCATAGACTAGGCCCCAATAAACAGCTGGTATCAGAAGAGCGTCCAAATAGGTCTTTCTCTAGACCTGTGATAGCTAAATTCTTAAATTATAAAGATAAACTAGAAATCTTAAAACACTACAAAAAACTCTCAGAACCACTAATGCTAGAGGATAGAAAGATTCTTATCTTCCAGGATTTTTCTTTGGAAACTTCCAATAAAAGGAAAGTAATGTCCCAGTTGTGCTCACAGTTTATTCAAAAAGGTATACAAGCGTTTGTAATCTATCCTGCTATCTTAAAGATAGGGGATAAGAGAGGTTTTAAATCTTTCCAGAACAGTGAAGAAGCTATACAGTATCTTGCTAAAAGATCATGAAAGGCACGATGATATATTCTCAGACAGTGCTAAATGATTTTTATTTCCCCTTCTCTCTTTTTTTTTTTTTTTTTTTTTTTTCTTTTTCTTTCTTCTTCTCTTTCTTTTTTCCTCAGCCTTCTCTATATACGTAGTTTTAATAAAGTAACGGAAGTAACCAAGGTGGATATATCTATAATAAAAACCGTTTAGAATAATAATATGGCTACTGGTTTAAAACCGCTAATTCATTTCACATCATGGAATGTCGGAGGAATTGTATCCCCGATAAAAAGAAAGGCAATCATTAAACATCTTAGAAAATTTAATACTGACATTGGATTATTGCAAGAGATCAGATTATCGGCAGCGGAAATAGTTAAATTAAAAATTAACTGGGTAAAAGAAATTCTAGCCACACCATGTATAGAAAGGAAAAAAGGAGTCGCTATTTTGCTGAGCAAAAATTTGGACTATAAAATTTTAGAGGTTAAACTAGATGAAAATGCTCGTTTTCTTATAGTGCAACTAGAAATTAGGAAGAAGATATATACTATATGCAATGTATATGGTCCGAATAATTTAGATATGGACTTCTGGGGTAAACTCCAAGCAGTATTGTTGAATTATGTAGAGACCAATTTAATAATAGCTGGAGATTTCAATTTAACGCCTAAATTTCCAATAGATAGGAAGAGCACAAAAGGTAGAGAGAAGGACTGTAGAATAGTTAAGGAAATGAGAATCTTAAATACATTCAAAAAAACACTTAAAGTATCTGATATATGGCGAGCTCAGTACCCAGATGTCAAAAGATTCACATGTCTATCTAAATCACTACGATCACTTTCTAGAATTGATTACTTCCTAGTAGCTGACTCCATTCTTAAAACAGAACCTAAGACTGATATAAAGGATTTCGCAATATCTGACCACGCACCCATCACATTAGATTTTTTTGCAGATGATATAAGAACTAGTAGTTACAAAAGTAACTCTTTCTATTTCCCCAAATACATGCTAAAAAATGCATCCTTTGTAGCTATGTTAAAAGAAAAATGGCATATCTTTCTAAATCTAAATAGAGAATATGACGACAGAGTAGAAACGCTATGGGAAACAGCAAAAGCTGTATTAAGGGGTGAAATTGTAAGTTTTATGTCTAGATTTAAGAAAAAAAGAAAGGAAAGAGAAAAGCAACTTACTAACCAATTAACTAATATGTATAATAGATATCTTCAATGCGGCTCAAAGAATAACTGGTTAAAATATACCCAGGCGAAACAGGAGAGAGATCTTTTCTATCTATGTGAAGCTACAAGAGAGGATCTAAAAAAAAAGGCAAAACATATGAAGTTTGGGAATAAGACAGGTAGTTATTTGGCTAGATTAGTGAAATCTGAGAAGAAAAGTAGTATAATATCTGCATTAAGAGTAGATGATAAACTTCTACATGATCCCACAGAGATTAATGAGACCTTTCATCATACATTTCAGAAATTCTACAGTGCACGGGAGATAGATATGGTCAATAAGGATTTGTTCTGGGAAACTATTGTAACCCCTAAATTGTCAGCAGAAGAAATGGAAAAAATTAATTCACCAATTTTAGAGGAGGAAGTAGAGGGTACAATATACAAATCTAAATTAAACAAAGCCCCGGGTCCAGATCAGCTTCCAGCTGAATTTTATAAAATATTAAATAAAGAAATCACACCACACTTGACTAGATTATTTAACTACTATTATGTAGAGAATGGAGTAATGTCAAAGAACTTTACTAGGGCTGTCACAATTATGATCTTTAAGAAGGGAAGGGACCCTGAAAGGGTAGACTCATACAGGCCCATCTCTCTACTTAATGTAGATTATAAGATTCTGGCTACTATAGTAGCAGAAAGATTAAAAAATATCATGGGTAATATTATACATTCTAACCAGGTGGGCTTCATGAATGGTAGAAGTTCTGTAGTAAATATTCGAAAGACATGTCTCATTATTGAATATTTTAAAGAATTATCGTACCAACCTGAGAAACTTTATAAATTAAACCAGGACGCAGCTATAATAGCTCTAGACGCTGAAAAAGCTTTTGATGCAGTTCAGTGGGATCATCTTTTTACGTCTTTGCTTAGATTTGGTTTCTCAGGACCATTCGTAAATTTAATTAAAATCATTTACAACAATCCGGTTTCTACAATCTCGGTGAATGGGCTAGTCTCTACAGAAATAATATTGGAAAGAGGTACCAGACAAGGTTGCCCCCTTTCCCCCTTTTTATTTAATTTGTCAATTGAGCCGCTAGCGATCAAAATCCGCCAGGTGCTGCAAGGGGTCCTATGTAAAAATATAGAAGAAAAGATTTTATTATATGCGGACGATATACTGATCTTCTTAAGAAATAGTAAGTACAATATCCCAAAATTAATGGAAATGATAGAACTATATAGCTCCTTCTCAGGTTATAAAATAAATGTTAATAAATCGGAACTCTTATGGCTCAGTAATTATAAGGATTCGTATAAAAGTCCATTTAAAGTTGTTGATCAAATCTTGTATTTAGGTATCATTCTTAATAAGAATCCAAAATGTTGGTATGACTCAAATTTAACTCCAACTCTACAGAAAATATATCTTCAGCTAAATGCCTGGAAACATTTACCACTATCTCTATCTGGAAAGATTGGTTTAATTAAAATGATTATTGTCCCTAAGATCCTTTATAAACTACAGAACCTACCCCTCCTTCTAAAGAAGGCCGATATCTCACTGTTTAATAAAAATATAATAGAATTTCTGTGGGGAAATGGAAGGAGAAAAATCTCTCTAAAAACACTATCATATTCCAAAGAATATGGGGGCTATGCATTACCAGATATTAGGAATTACAACTTAGCATGCCTGGTTAAAATAGCAGCTGAATGGCTGATAGATAAAGAATATTTCACAGATAAATTATTAGAAGAAGAGATTGTAAAACCTTATACAACTAAAGCGTTATTACACACACAAGTTAAAGATATCCCTCGGAAAATCAAACATCTGTTCTCATATCTCAGCATTATAAAAGCTTGGCAACAATACTGCAAGAAATTAAGAGTCAATTTTGTAGTATCTAAGTTTTTAACAATAACTGGTTATCCTCCGTTTCCAGAAGCCCTAAAATCCGCAGTATTCCATAGATGGAAAAGAAAGGGCTTAATTAATATTAGTCAAATAATTAATTTTACTTCAGTTATAGCACAGATTAAAACATTTGAAGAGCTAAGAGGTGAATTTGACCTCCCTAGCAAAGATTTTTTTGCTTATCTACAATTAAGAGATCTTGTTAACAAATTATTACAGAATCAAAATAATGAATGGGGCTGGCCGTCACTTACTCATCTTTTGGATCTATGTAAGAGTGGGAATTTCTCAATAAAAAAATGGTACAGGGAATCATTAAGACAGGAGGGTAATTTAAATCTCCAATTGATTGTTAAGAAATGGCATTTGAAGGGTTTAACAGTATGCAATGAAGAATATATACAAAATAGTATCATGAGATCTAATAAGATCTTTATTTCTACTAACTTTAGAGAAGTAAATAATAATATATTAAATCAAATATATCTTACCCCTTCTGCCATGGCAAGATGGAACAGCAAAACGCAAGATAAATGTGTTAAATGTGGTAGCAGGGGGGCTGATATTGTGCATTACTTTTGGGAATGCACATTAATTAGACAATACTGGAATAAAATGAGTTTTTGGTTATCAAGAATATTAAAAAAAGAGTTTAAGATCCATCGAGCTTTAGTATTTTTTTTATTCCCTCCAGATATAAAAGAAAAGATCAATAATAAGGAATTTATTGAATTAGCTATTGGGGTGGCCAGGTTCTTATTATTGAAAACATGGATCTCGAAAAAAGTGCCTGCTATATCTGAAGTAAATAACCAGATCATGAAACAAATGACTATAGAGCAATGCTTATAAGAATTAGACAAAAGTAATGAAGTTGAGAGATTCTTCAAGAAATGGGAGATATTGATATATTCACAGTCATTGGATATGCAAAAGAAAATTATCTATCCACTTAGATCTACAGAGTACGTAATGAATGCCATACTTAGAAATGAGCTACCCTTGGTATACTGAGCTGGGTATAGGAGAAGACTGAGGACACTATATTATACTTATATCCCCTTTTTTTTTTTTTTTTTTTTTTTTTCCTTTTCTCTCTTTCCCCCCATCTTGTTTTGCTGTTTACATACCATATAATAAAAGGTTGTTCTTGTAGGGAGGAATTAATTGTTTTGGTGTTGTTAAGAAGGGTAGGGGACTTGAAGGACTGAGACTTTACTTAGTTTTTGTGAGTAAGCTCGTGGTTAAATGGCTGGTATATAACATAGAAGGAAATTTTTTTTTTCTTTCTTTTTTTTGTTTTGTTTTTTCTCTCTTTCTTCGAATGTAAAACGTATTTCTATAACTTCTAAATATGTAAATTTGAGATGTAATATACCCCAATGTCCTTCCCCTTTGCTTTTTTTTTTGTACCCCTCATGGATTTCCTTTCTCAATAAAAATATTATAAAAAAAAAAAAAAAAAAAAAGAAAAATTACAGGGATCACGAGAAGATCATGATGTCACAGATGACAAAAAAGGGGCGGAGCCAGCCAGACATTTTCAAACGGCAGCAACGGCAAAAGTAAGTGATTTTACTTGCAAACGGAATATCTGTAAAAAAAACTGGGTTATATTTGTAACAAATAATCTATGGCAACTTTATAGATAGAAGTTAAAACTATTTTTGGGTTGACTGTCCTTTTAACTCATTATTATTATTATTAAATTAGAGACTGGCTTTATACTATAATATCCGGTGTACAGGTGGGTAGGTCTGGTATGATGGCCTTGTTATAAAAAAAATTCAATATATTTCTGGGGAGAGAGTCATTGTTGAAAGGAGTTTCATAATTATACATGAAAAAACAGTTTTTTTTAAAAGAAAGTACCCTTATCTTAAGAATCTGATGCACTAATTGTATGTAGGCCGGAGCTGTTTCTGTGTAACTGAAGCTCATGCAATATGATATTTTTTCTAATGATAGTGTAAAGAGTTCCCCGTTATGTCAATCAAGATTGTAAAATAAGATATGCATAAAAGAATAAGCATAAGTCTTGTTTTTTTGTATTTTTTTATTTTTGCTTAACCAATAATAAAATCAAATAACAATTTTATTTAATTTCAATATAATTTTGTTCAAGATTTTTAATTGTTTTTTAATCCAAACACTTCATTAAAATCCATAAATGTAATTTTCAAATTCTGATATTTAATTTGTGCAAAAGCTTAAATGACCAGTAAACACAGTATATTTGAGTTATGTCTATTTCCACTCCCACTGTATCATGTGACAGGCAGCCATCAGCCAATCACAAATACATATATACAGGGAGTGCAGAATTATTAGGCAAATGAGTATTTTGACCACATCATCCTCTTTATGCATGTTGTCTTACTCCAAGCTGTATAGGCTCGAAAGCCTACTACCAATTAAGCATATTAGGTGATGTGCATCTCTGTAATGAGAAGGGGTGTGGTCTAATGACATCAACACCCTATATCAAGTGTGCATAATTATTAGGCAACTTCCTTTCCTTTGGCAAAATGGGTCAAAAGAAGGACTTGACAGGCTCAGAAAAGTCAAAAATAGTGAGATATCTTGCAGAGGGATGCAGAACTCTTAAAATTGCAAAACTTCTGAAGCGTGATCATCGAACAATCAAGCGTTTCATTCAAAATAGTCAACAGGGTCGCAAGAAGCGTGTGGAAAAACCAAGGCGCAAAATAACTGCCCATGAACTGAGAAAAGTCAAGCGTGCAGCTGCCAAGATGCCACTTGCCACCAGTTTGGCCATATTTCAGAGCTGCAACATCACTGGAGTGCCCAAGAGCACAAGGTGTGCAATACTCAGAGACATGGCCAAGGTAAGAAAGGCTGAAAGACGACCACCACTGAACAAGACACACAAGCTGAAACGTCAAGACTGGGCCAAGAAATATCTCAAGACTGATTTTTCTAAGGTTTTATGGACTGATGAAATGAGAGTGAGTCTTGATGGGCCAGATGGATGGGCCCGTGGCTGGATTGGTAAAGGGCAGAGAGCTCCAGTCCGACTCAGACGCCAGCAAGGTGGAGGTGGAGTACTGGTTTGGGCTGGTATCATCAAAAATGAGCTTGTGGGGCCTTTTCGGGTTGAGGATGGAGTCAAGCTCAACTCCCAGTCCTACTGCCAGTTTCTGGAAGACACCTTCTTCAAGCAGTGGTACAGGAAGAAGTCTGCATCCTTCAAGAAAAACATGATTTTCATGCAGGACAATGCTCCATCACACGCGTCCAAGTACTCCACAGCGTGGCTGGCAAGAAAGGGTATAAAAGAAGAAAATCTAATGACATGGCCTCCTTGTTCACCTGATCTGAACCCCATTGAGAACCTGTGGTCCATCATCAAATGTGAGATTTACAAGGAGGGAAAACAGTACACCTCTCTGAACAGTGTCTGGGAGGCTGTGGTTGCTGCTGCACGCAATGTTGATGGTGAACTGATCAAAACACTGACAGAATCCATGGATGGCAGGGTTTTGAGTGTCCTTGCAAAGAAAGGTGGCTATATTGGTCACTGATTTGTTTTTGTTTTGTTTTTGAATGTCAGAAATGTATATTTGTGAATGTTGAGATGTTATATTGGTTTCACTGGTAAAAATAAATAATTGAAATGGGTATATATTTGTTTTTTGTTAAGTTGCCTAATAATTATGCACAGTAATAGTCACCTGCACACACAGATATCCCCCTAAAATAGCTATAACTAAAAACAAACTAAAAACTACTTCCAAAACTATTCAGCTTTGATATTAATGAGTTTTTTGGGTTCATTGAGAACATGGTTGTTGTTCAATAATAAAATTAATCCTCAAAAATACAACTTGCCTAATAATTCTGCACTCCCTGTACATATACGTACCATGTGACAGCCATCAGCCAATTACAAATGCTTTGTCAGACAGCAGGAGCGAGCTGCACTTAGTGTTATGGCGCGGTCAGGCCGGGCTCTGACTATACAGCTGGCCCGATGCGCTGTTTGAAAAAAACAGACCCGCTCAGAAGATCACATAGAGCGGGTCTGTAAAACAGCAGTTTTTTTTTAAAAATTCAAAGGGGAAATTATGTTGTATAATGTTTGCGCTAATATAATGTTATATAATTCTGCACTATGTTTTTTTCTGTTTATTAGTATAGCTGCTTAAAGGGACAGTCTACGCTAAAATTGTTATTGTTTAAAAAGATAGATATTGCCTTTACTTTCCATTCCACAGTTTTGCACAGCCAGCATTGTTATATTAATATAAATATATATATATATATATATATATTTATAAAATTTAAACCTCTAAATTTCTGCCTATTTCTAAACCACTAAAGTCAGCCTTTTATCACATGCGTTCTTATTTGCATTTCACAACAGGAGACTGCTAGTTCATGTGGGCCATATCGATAACATTGTGTTCACGCCCGGGGAGTTATTTAAGATTGTATATTGTCCTTTTAATTATCTACATTTTACTCCGATTTTATCCTGCTGCACTAATGGTAGTTCTGCCCCTGATCCATATCCAAAATCCTTAAATGTAGTTTTCAAATATTAATACTTAAGTTTTGTAAAAGTTTAATTGTGTGTTTGAGCTATATTTCAAATGTAAGTAAACTTAAGTAACTATTTCAATAATTCAAAAATAGTATGAGCGTGCTCAAGAGATTATTATTATTATTATCATCAGGTATTTGTAGAGCGCTAACAGGTTCCGAAACGCTATGAACATAGGTGGTATATAAAAAACAATTACAGGGATCAAATGAGTAGAGGGTCCTGCCGAGAGTTGCACTGTTGTAGTCGGCTCTTATGAAGGTGGACTACAAACAGCTGGGCTCATAGGCTTACATGCTATGGGGTTTAAGGGGATAGCAGTGGAGATAGGAAGGTTAGTGTAGGTTGTATGCATCCCTGAATAGTAGAGTCTTTATGGAGCACTTGAAGCTTTCAAAACTAGGGGAGAGTCTTGTGGAGCAAGGCAGAGAGTTCCATAAGATGGGAGCCAGTCTGGAGGAATCTTGTAAACGGGAATGTGAGGAGGTAACAAGAGAGGAGAAGAGTAGGAGATCATGAGCGGAGAGAAGGGGTCAGGAGGGAGAGTATCTGGAGACAAGGTCTGAGATGTAGGGGGGGAGCAATGCAATTGAGGGCTTTGTGTGTCAGAGTGAGAATCTTGTGTTTAATCCTGGAGGCAAGAGGAAGCCAGTGAAGGGATTGGCAGAGAGGTGCGGCAGATGAAGAGTGACATGTAAGGAAGATGAGCCTGGCAGAGGCATTCATTATGGATTGTAAAGAAGCTAGGTGGCAGCTAGGGAGACCAGAGAGGATGGAGTTGCAGTAGTAGAGATGGGAAAGGATGAGATAGTGGATTAAAATCTTAGTTGCAAGAAAAACAGGGTGAGTAGCACTCTTAATTAGTCAATAAAAGATACAGGTGCATCCTAGAAAAGTGAATATCTAACAACGTAAATAAGAGAGTAGAAACCTAAAATACAGGTAACTAAAAGTCTAGGCAAAAGAGAGCACAGCTGTATATAATGAGTAAAAGACTAGGGCGAATTCTTGACATACAAATAAATTTAATAAAGTTACATTAAATAAGTGCATACATCCAAACATACAATCACATACATACAGGGATATAGAAGATGCATAAAAATGTCAGATGGGCCGTGCAGGGGACTGGTGCACCAGTATACAAAAATAGGCAAATGTTCGTCACTTTGCATGTATAGGTGATATATAATTGTAATCCGCAGTATAGTGCATGTCCTTAAAGATGCACAGACCAAGTGGATACAGTCTTACCCCTTCGTGTCTAAATGTACATAGTAGCGTGAGGTCATCAGGAGTCAAGGGGAGCTTACCCTCGCCGCGTCTTTTTCACAGGCATGTGTAAAGTGCAAATAGATAACAGTTCATTGGAGTACCTGTCTTTTTCACGCGGTTGCTCTACCCTGAATTGTAGCTCCTGAGACACAGAGATATCCAGATGAGACAAGGGGTAGACCACAGTCAGGCAAAGGGTCCTCTGACAAAGTGACAAAGTGCAGCACTTTGTCAGAGGACCCTTTGCCTGACTGTGGTCTACCCCTTGTCTCATCTGGATATCTCTGTGTCTCAGGAGCTACAATTCAGGGTAGAGCAACCGCGTGAAAAAGACAGGTACTCCAATGAACTGTTATCTATTTGCACTTTACACATGCCTGTGAAAAAGACGCGGCGAGGGTAAGCTCCCCTTGACTCCTGATGACCTCACGCTACTATGTACATTTAGACACGAAGGGGTAAGACTGTATCCACTTGGTCTGTGCATCTTTAAGGACATGCACTATACTGCGGATTACAATTATATATCACCTATACATGCAAAGTGACGAACATTTGCCTATTTTTGTATACTGGTGCACCAGTCCCCTGCACGGCCCATCTGACATTTTTATGCATCTTCTATATCCCTGTATGTATGTGATTGTATGTTTGGATGTATGCACTTATTTAATGTAACTTTATTAAATTTATTTGTATGTCAAGAATTCGCCCTAGTCTTTTACTCATTATATACAGCTGTGCTCTCTTTTGCCTAGACTTTTAGTTACCTGTATTTTAGGTTTCTACTCTCTTATTTACGTTGTTAGATAAAATCTTAGTTGTGTCTTGTGTAAGAAAATGTCTGATTTTAGAAATGTTTTTAAGGTGGAAGCGGCAGGCTTTAGCCAAGGACTGAATGTGAGGAGTGAAAGAAAGATATGAGTCAAGTGTGAACCCAAGACATCGGGCATGTGAGGTTGGGGTAATGATGGAGTTATCAACAGTTATAGAGATATGGGGGTGGAGATTTTGGAAGAAGGGTGGAAAATAAGGAGCTCAGTTTTGGAGAGATTTAGCTTGAGGCAGTGAGAGGAAATCCAAGATGAGATATGAGAGACAGTTAGTGACATGGGTTAGCAAGGAAGGAGATAGTTCTGGTGCAGAGAGGTAGATTTGGGTATCATCGGCATACAAATGATAGTGAAACCTGTGGGACTAATGAGGGCGTGTAGATTGAGAAGAGAAGGGGACCGAGGACAGAGCCTTGCGGTACCCCAACAGAAAGAGGTAATGGGGCAGAGGTTGCCCCAGAGAAGGCTACACTAAAGGTATGGTTAGACAGATAGGAAGAGAACCAAGAGAGAGCTGTGTCACAGGTAACGAAGGATTGGAGCAAAAGAGGGTGGTCAACAGTATCAAAGGTTGCAGACAGATCATGGAGGATAAATAGACAAAGGTGGCCTATGGATTTTGCTGTAAGTAGGTCATTGGTAACCTTAACAATTGCTGTCTCTGTTGAGTGCAGGGGGTGAAATCCAGATTGCAGTGGATCAAGGAGGGAGTTTAATGTAAGGAAATGGAATAGATGTGCATATACTAGCTTTTTAAGAAGCTTTGAGGCAAGATGGAATAGGGAAAAAGGGCAGAATTTGGATAGGGAGGTTGGATCGAGAGAAGGTTTTTTGAGGGTAGGTGTGACTAATGCATGTTTAAGAGATGTGGGAACTATACCAGTGCTGAGGGAGAGGTTGAAGATGTGTGTGAGTATAGGGGTAAGGGTAGAAAAGAGGGAGGGGAGTAGTTGTGAGGGGATGGGGTCCGGCATCTGAACTTCCATTCTTGCATTTTAAATAAATATACCACGAGAATAAATAAAAATTTTTAAAAGGAGTAAATTAGAAAGTTTCTTAAAATTCTATGCTCTATCTGAATCACGAAAGAAAAAAATGTGGATTCAGTGTCCTTTTAAGGGCAGAATAGTAAAAGTTCAAGATGAACTTATAGTGAAGAAAGTCAGCAGAACTCCGAGATTTCCTCCAGACATTTAAAATTGAACAAAAGCTGTGCAAACCAACAAAAAATGCAACTCATTATAGGTATAAATGGGCTTTTAAGAGATAAATACTAATTCAACAATGTTGAAAATCAATGAAAATGTTAATATATTTTCCTGTCCTACATTTTTTGCTGTTTTTTAGTATAGCTGCTTAATTATTAACATTTTGGTCATGTTTGTTACATTGTTTTTATATTAAGATTAGAGGAACAAGTGTGCATAAGAAAATAGGGTGCATGAAAATCATGTAAATAAATATCATATGCTTCTTATTGTTTGATTAACTAGTTTTCCAGGTATTGACATGTTGGGGTGAAACACAATCCTGTAGAGAATATTATATAATTATTATCTACAAATATTTCCATAGATTTTATGTTGGCTTTTGTAGAAAAATCATTAGATAAACTTTACTACATAAATATTAAGCAGAAATGCTAATGATACTTTCAAATGATAAACAAGTTTTGCTCATATGATTTTTATTTAATAGCAGAGTAGAGAACATGCAGCTTGTTTAAATAGCTTTTTTTTGTGCTTTATTTATGCTTTATTATATGTTATCTGATTGGCTTCATTTTACAAATATTCATGAAAGCAAAGTTTTACTGGTTATAATTATCCAATCTTTTTAAGTAAACCTCCAAGTGCACTACCAACCAAACCTAATACTGGCCCTATAATGCGTTTCTCTTTTTCCTCTTGATTGAAGCCTCTGGTTTCCTTTTCAGAAGCTTCCTCTGGATGATCGAAGGAATCTAGATCACGCATTGCGGCTTCCAGTCTTTTCATCACTTCACGTTCTTCAGCTGTTCTCTTCCCATTTGCAAAATGCTCAGCCAATCCTTTAGCCAAGCCTTTTAAACCTACTTTAGCAGCACTTAGGATGGATGCTCCTATACCTCTGATTTCCCTCAGTGATTCTTCTTCTAAAACATCCCTCTGACTCAGAGACTGTATGTCGTTCTCTTCACTAAAAATAAATAAATAAATCAGATTGGTAAACTAATGTTATGACTTTAACATTTTAAGATTAAACTACTTATTGTTTTTTAAAATATATTTTATTTTCTGAAATCACAGTTCTACCTAATTAGGACAGATGGACACACCTGGTGCTCTGATGGCTTTTGCTTAGTCTGTAGTACCACTGAGCAAATAACAGACATCAGTAATTGCTTATAAAAAAACAGTTACATTTTTTAACCCCTTAACAACCAGCGCCGTACCCTCTACGTCGCTGCATTCCTGGGCTTCTCTCTCAATGTCACTAAAAATAGCGAGATCACATGGGGTACATTGGGCACTGCTGAAATAGAGTTCCAGAGTTACCGATGCAGAGAGGGGGAAAAAAAAGCTGCGTCAGTGAAGGGGACGGAGGGAGGAGGGGCAATGAGGGGGATCCTATGTGGGATCCGTTGAGGGAAAGAGATCTGGGAAGGGGAGGGGGGTATGGTAATAAGTGGGGGCAGCTACACTACAGAAAAAAATGGGTGAAATAAATAAAAATTAGGTCAAACTGGGTACTGGCAGACAGCTGCCAGTACCTAAGATGGTGTCTAATAGGTAGAGGGTGGAGGGTTAGAGAACTGTTCGGGGGGATCAGGGAGGTTGGGGGTAAGGGGGGATTCTACACTGCAGAAAAGATATTTAAAAAAAATTATATATATAAAAAAAGCCTTTTATTTTAGTACTGGCAGACTTTCTGCCAGTACTTTAGATGGGGGTGACCATTGTGGGGTGGGAGAGGGAAGAGAGCTGTTTGAGAGGCAATAGGGGGTAATTAGGGGTGGATCGGGAGGGGGGATGTGTCAGGTGGGAGGGTAACCTGTACACTAAAGCTAAAATTAACCCTACAAGCTACCTAATTAACCTCTTCACTGCTTTGCATAATACAAGTGTGGTGCACAGCAGAATTTAGCAGCCTTCTAATTACCAAAAGCAATGCCAAAGTCATATATGTCTGCTATTTCTGAACAAAGGGGATCCAAGAGAAGCATTTACAATGATTAGTGCCATGATTGCACAAGATGTTTGTAAATAATTTCAGTGAGTAGCCTAAAATTGTAAAAAAGGTAACAATTTTTTTTTTAATTGGTCACATTTGTTGGTGAAATGGTGGCATGAAATATACCAAAATGGGCATAGATTAATATTTGGGTTGTCTACTAAAAAAAAAGATATAGTTTTGATAGGTAAATATAAAAAAATGCTCTATTTCTGTTTAAATGTAGTGATGCCAAAAATGCTCTGGTCTTTTGGGAAAGTTTTTGTCTGAAATGCCCAGTCCTTTAAGGGGTTGAATTGGGTATTTAGGCATTTGTATTTGTACCAAATTAGTTTAAGTTAATAAAAACTGATTATTTCTCTCTCTCTCTCTCTCTCTCTCTCTCTCTCTCTCTCTCTCTCTCTCTCTCTCTCTCTCTCTCTCTCTCTCTCTCTCTCTCTCTCTCTCTCTCTCTCTCTCTCTCTCTCTCTCTCACTCTCACTATTTAGCTCTCCTGTTCAAGTGCACACCGCTGGGAGTACATTTTTTATGTGGGTGGCTTAGCTTTTTTTTACAAGTTGAAAGTAAAAAGTTAGCTTCCTTTTAACATCTTACTACATTTTTGTGCTCTTATCATATAATGTAATGTGTATTTGTACTGGATGGAAAATGGAAGCAGATAGCACTTTACATTAGACACATTTTTGAAAGCTTTATGTCACCAAATTATTACCACATATGGAAATATGACCATTGCATTTTTAAGAATTTAGTATCTCTTTTGAATATTTAGTAGTTTCTCTGAAATAAAATATTCATATCTAAAATAAATAGTTTTGATAGTTCTTTCCTTGAAAATTTATTTTACCTTCGTGCATATGCAGATGCTATTAAAATGGACACTGCAACTATGTACTTAAAATTCATCTTTACCTGTTAAAAGTAAAGAAAGAAAAAACAATTAGAACCATATCACATTTTTACTAAATGTGTTGATTTAAATCTCATTAAAGAAACATTAAAACACAATTACATTAAAGTCAAAATTAAAATATCATGATTCAGATAGAGCATATGCAATTCTAAACTGCTTTCCATTTTACTGCTGTTGCTTTGTTTACTTGGTATCCATTGTTGATAAGCATACCTAAGTAGGCTCAGGGACTGGAGCTAGCTGCTGATTGGTGGCTGCACAAATATGGCTGTTGTCATTGGCTTACCAATGTGTTCAACTAGCCTCAAATAGTGCCCTGCTACTCCTTCAATAAAGGATACCAATAAAATAAAGCTAAATTGATATTAGAAGTAAATTGCAAAGATGTTTAAAAATGCATTTACATGAGATTAGGGGTTTCATGTCCCTTTAATGAAATAGATTTTTAATCATTCAGTTGTACAAAATAATGTTTATGATATTTGCAAACTGTTTTATTCTATTATCTGAAGTGTATTTTTTTTTTTAATTGAGGACATAAAGATAATAACATACATCATACATGAAATAGGCGTTATGAAGATATTCACGTCATATCTGAAAAAGATTGTGCAAATTTGGGTAAAGTCCTCATTTTACATCCCCTTATAACCATATGTTAGGTCACACTTGGACCAAAGTTGATAGTCTTATTAAAGTCCAGGGGTTATTGTAAAGTGATGTAAAGGAAAAAAAAACTGCATCCAACTAAAGATCATTGTAGACATAATATTAAGAGGAATGAGGATTTCTCAAGAATCCTCTCTAGTGGTATACATAGTAGTGATAAAGAAAAATACAAAAATAGGGATCGCTCCCAGGCCACACACCCAACGTAAACAAAATTCTCCTGGAAAACACTTTAACAAAACTTCCAGGCAGTCAGACTACAAGGAGGAGGGACCTGGCCTATCTGAAGTGTATTTTTAACATAATACTGAGCTTAAAGGACCAGTCAACACAGTAGATTTGCATAATCAACAAATGCAAGATAACAAGACAATGCAATAGCACTTAGTCTGATTACAATTCCATAGATCATGTCAGTATTAATTTATAGATAGATATTGTTCTGTCATGTACAACTACAAGATTACTAATATCCCTTATTGCTAATTATTTTCATGATTACACCACAAAGCCTTATAATGTTTAGTATTTAGTGTAATGTTATAAATAAGCATCTGATTAATTTAATTGTTATTAATATTGTGTTGTTTCTTTACTCTGGTGCCATAAAAAAAGTGAGTTACCAGTATTAAAAATCTATACTAAATGTAAAATAAAGGTCACTCTCATAAGAAGTATAAATAAAATTGTTACAAATATATAAGTATAAGATATAACATTTGCTTACCAGGATCTCAGGATATTGTTATAGGTTATCAGATATCTTGATGTGATAATCTCTTAGGTGTGAGGGATTTACACCTTATATACAGTATCTGTGTCTAATTAGTAATATATATTCAAATTGTCCTGAACACATTTTCTAATAATATTGTAAATTAATATTTGTGTTAAATGATTCCAGCAAAGTCATTCACTTTATAAAAGCAAATAATAGCATCACCTAAATTAAAGCCAAATATTACAGATTCAGATTTTTATTAAAAAGCATGATGTAACAAATGACTATGATTTGTTTCATATATTTGTATTGCAAAGAGTGTATGGTTAGTTAGCTTTTTGTCCATGTGTGTTTTAGTATGTGTCTTTAACTATTTGTGTGTGTTACAGATAAATAGATGGATGATAGATAGACAGATAGATAGAATAAATAGATAGATGATAGATAGATTAGATAGATGATCATTTTATTAATTAACTTCAGTTGAACACATTTATTTATTTCCATTAAAATCTGACATATAGAGAATAAAATATTGATTCATAAGTGTTATAAAAATAATTTATTGAACATGATTTGTGTTATTAAAGGGACATGAAACCCACATTTTTTCATTCTTCATTTAGAAAGAGCGTGCCATTTTAAACAACTTTCTAATTTACTTCTATTATCTAATTTGCTTTATTCTCTTGATTAATTTGCTGAAGCAAAAGTTCTTCAGCAGAGTGTGAAATACAAAAATATATATAAAATTAGTATATATGTTAATCGAGCAATTTAAGAACCGAAAAATGTATATAAGTGTGTAAAGATAAGATTCTTAAATCTTACAAAGAAGGTTCACAAATGGTGATATCTTAACTAACAATGTGTGATTGTGTATTAATTACTTTCAAACTCCCATGTGATTTAGAGTAAAAAATGTTTTAATAAACAGAATTGGTACAAAATTGTTAAAAACTGATGCAAACAAGTGATTCCAGACAATACCGGAATTTGAATATCTCACTATTAAAATGAATTATACCAGCATGCTATACGTTTCAGACATAGGGCTCCAAATGTGTAAATGTACTAATACCAACTTGCACTAAGTATAAGGGTAAGGGTTAGGGTACAATTATCTCCCTGCATTAAAATACATTTTATTCCTGCATGAAAATAATATATAAGAGATTATATGGGGCGTCTCCCAAAAATTGCATATACCAACTTTTAATATTAAAAAGTACAAAGAATGTCGACTCTTTTGAAAAAAATATAAAAATATATGTATAAAATTCAATATTATAGTAGAGCTCAAAGTTCGGGTCTTAAAATGTCTATATAAGTTACCATCTTGGATATTTCAGTTTACTTTAGCAAATATATCAGTGCATTCATTTCTGCTGTCGTTCACAGTACATATCAGTGTGCCGTTAATTGCTTCAACTCACAGTTCTTTGGTGTGATATTTATCAGTAACTTTGTTTCTTTATGACGATCCATAACAATACAAATGCACGGTACTCACCCTTCCATAAATAATAGATGATACGGGTTACCTTCTGCTCAAATGTCCTTGTAAAAATTCTTGTCCTTGATTGCGAACTCCGGAGGCCTTTTTCTCTTTACTGATTCCGCTTTTAGAGATTTTTGAGAAGGCTTCTTGTGGCGTCTGGTTCTCAGGTGTGTTGAACTCTGCACTTAGTGCGCAATGCACGCAGTCTTCAAACGGATACCAGATTAAAATTGTTTTTCGCTGTGTTCCTGATGCAATTCAGGTGTATGCCGATTTGCAAAAAACTTGTCACGAGTTTTGCCAAACTCTCTTCCAAGATGCTGTAAATGTCTCCAGAATGGGTCACAGGTAATTGCTGACAGTGCTTCAATGTGTTTCATTGTTTTATGGGGCTTTTTCAAGAGTATTTGTCAGCTGTGATGACTCACCTTTACATACCTGTGTGTTAGTTCCTATTGGTCAAGTTCCATGTAATTCTATTGGTTACAATTTCTTAGGGTAGTATTTTGAGATAGACGCTTAAAAGGGTATTTCATTATTGTCATGTTGTTTTCACAACTCTAAGCTGTAATCAATTCCGGCAAGTTAACTGTGGGTAATCTTCAGCAGTTGTAAAGGATGATTTTAGTGATGAAAAGGATATATATACAATACATATAGTATATATATATGTAAAAAAAAATAAAAAAAATGGGCATATATAAAACATATACAGTACATATATGGGCCCCTAGTTATCAAGCCGTCAACCTCAAATCCGCAGCGTATTTGTGGCGAGGCTGATTCCCCTTAGTTATCAAGCCCTAGATACCGTCAAAAGTAGAATTTAGTGACGTAAGCTTCGATCCGCCGGACTCAGTCCGACACAGATCGATTCTTACGTCACTACAGATGTTCTGACACAAGTGCGGCACTATCTGACTACTTTTGCTAGTTATCAAAAAACTAGCAGCTACGCTCGGCACTTTTCCGGCCCAGCGTACCTGGTTTTCAGTTTGAAGTTCAATCCGATTGGCTGATCCAATCAGCCAATCAGATTGAGCTCGCATTCTATTGGCTGATCGGAACAGCCAATAGAATGCAAGCTCAATCTGATTGGCTGATTGGATCATCCAATCGGATTGAACTTCAATCTGATTGGCTGATTCAATCAGCCAATAATATTTTTCCTACCTTAATTCCGATTGGCTGATAGAATCCTATCAGCCAATTGGAATTGAAGGGACGCCATCTTGGATGACGTCCCTTAAAGGAACCTTCATTCATTGTTAGTCCGTCGGGGAAGAAGGATGTTCCGCGTTGGCGGGATGAAGATGGATCCGGAAGAAAGAAGATTGAAGATGCCTCTTGGAAGAAGACATCGCCCGGTTGGAAGACCTCTTCAGCGCCGCCTGGATGATGACTTCATCAGATGGAAGACTTCTTCAGCGCCCCTTGGATGATGACTTCTGCCGCTCCGGATCTCCTCTTCAGTTCCATCGGTGGTCGGCTGGCTGAAGACGACTCAAGGTAGGATGATCTTCAGGGGGGTAGTGTTAGGTTTATTTAAGGGGCGTTTGGGTTAGATTAGGGGTATGTGGGTGGTGGGTTTTAATGTTGGGGGGGTTGTATTTTTATTTTACAGGCAAAAGAGCAGAATTCTTTAGGTCATGCCCCACAAAAGGCCCTTTTAAGGGCTGGTAAGTTAAAAGAGCTGGTAACTTTTTAATTTAGAATAGGGTAGGGAATTTTTTTATTTTGGGGGGCTTTGTTATTTTATTAGGGGGCTTAGATTAGGTGTAAGTAGCTTAAAATTGTTGTAATATTTTTTAAATGTTTGTAACTTATTTTTTTTATTTTTTTTAACTTAGCTTTTTTTATTTTTTGTACTTTAGTTAGTTTATTTAATTTAATTTAATTGTAGTTATTTGTAGCTAATTTATTTAATTAATTTAATGATAGTGTAGTGTTAGGTTTAATTGTAACTTAGGTTAGGATTTATTTTACAGGTAATTTTGTATTTCTTTTAGCTAGGTAGTTATTAAATAGTTAATAACTATTTAATAACTATTCTAACTAGCTAAAATAAATACAAAGTTACCTGTAAAATAAATATAAATCCTAAAATAGCTACAATGTAATTATTAATGATATTGTAGCTATCTAACAGCTAGATTTGGAGTTTGGCGGCCAAGAGGGTGCGTTAGCTACGTGGGCTTTTTTCTGGCCGCACCATAAAAATAACTCTGGTATCGAGAGTCCAAAAAAATGCTGCGTTAGGCTCCAAAAAAGGAGCGTAGAGCATTTTTACCGCAAATGCAACTCTCGATACCAGAGTTGCTTACGGACGCGGCCAGCCTCAAAAACGTGCTCGTGCACGATATCCCCATAGGAAACAATGGGGCTGTTTGAGCTGAAAAAAAACCTAACACCTGCAAAAAAGCCGCGTTCAGCTCCTAACGCAGCCCCATTGTTTCCTATGGGGAAACACTTCCTACGTCTGCACCTAACACCCTAACATGTACCCCGAGTCTAAACACCCCTAACCTTACACTTATTAACCCCTAATCTGCCGCCCCCGCAATCGCTGACCCCTGCATATTATTATTAACCCCTAATCTGCCGCTCCGTAAACCGCCGCAACTTACATTATCCCTATGTACCCCTAATCTGCTGCCCCTAACACCGCCGACCCCTATATTATATTTATTAACCCCTAATCTGCCCCCCTCAACGTCGCCGACACCTGCCTACACTTATTAACCCCTAATCTGCCGAGCGGACCTGAGCGCTACTATAATAAAGTTATTAACCCCTAATCCGCCTCACTAACCCTATCATAAATAGTATTAACCCCTAATCTGCTCTCCCTAACATCGCCGACACCTAACTTCAATTATTAACCCCTAATCTGCCGACCGGAGCTCACCGCTACTATAATAAATGGATTAACCCCTAAAGCTAAGTCTAACCCTAACACTAACACCCCCCTAACTTAAATATAATTTACATCTAACGAAATTAATTATCTCTTATTAAATAAATTATTCCTATTTAAAGCTAAATACTTACCTGTAAAAGAAATCCTAATATAGCTACAATATAAATTATAATTACATTGTAGCTATTTTAGGATTAATATTTATTTTACAGGCAACTTTGTATTTATTTTAACCAGGTACAATAGCTATTAAATAGTTAAGAACTATTTAATAGTTACCTAGTTAAAATAATAACAAAATTACCTGTAAAATAAATCCTAACCTAAGTTATAATTAAACCTAACACTACCCTATCAATAAATTAATTAAATACAATACCTACAATTACCTACAATAAAACCTAACACTACACTATCAATAAATAAATTAAATACAATTCCTACAAATAACTACAATGAAATAAACTAACTAAAGTACAAAAAATAAAAAAATATTTACAAACATCAGAAAAATATTACAACAATTTTAACTAATTACACCTACTCTAAGCCCCCTAATAAAATAACAAAGACCCCCAAAATAAAAAAATGCCCTACCCTATTCTAAATTAATAAAGTTAAAAGCTCTTTTACCTTACCAGCCCTGAACAGGGCCCTTTGCGGGGCATGCCCCAAGAAAATCAGCTCTTTTGCCTGTAAAAAAAACATACAATACCCCCCCCCAACATTACAACCCACCACCCACATACCCCTAATCTAACCCAAACCCCCCTTAAATAAACCTAACACTAAGCCCCTGAAGATCTTCCTACCTTGTCTTCACCTCAACAGGTATCACCGATCCGTCCTGGCATCCGGTGCTGAAGAGGTCCAGAAGAGGCTCCAAAGTCTTCCTCCTATCCGGCAAGAAGAGGACATCCGGACCGGCAAACATCTTCATCCAAGCGGCATCTTCTATCTTCTTGCATCCGGTGCGGAGTGGGTCCATCTTGAAGCAGCCGACGCGGATCCATCCTCTTCTTTCGGCGTCTCCCGACGAATGACGGTTCCTTTAAGGGACGTCATCCAAGATGGCGTCCCTCGAATTCCGATTGGCTGATAGAATTCTATCAGCCAATCGGAATTAAGGTAAGAATATTCTGATTGGCTGATGGAATCAGCCAATCAGAATCAAGTTCAATCCGATTGGCTGATCCAATCAGCCAATCAGATTGAGCTTGCATTCTATTGGCTGATCGGAACAGCCAATAGAATGCGAGCTCAATCTGATTGGCTGATTGGATCAGCCAATCGGATTGAACTTGATTCTGATTGGCTGATTCCATCAGCCAATCAGAATATTCTTACCTTAATTCCGATTGGCTGTTCCGATCAGCCAATAGAATGCGAGCTCAATCTGATTGGCTGATTGGATCAGCCAATCGGATTGAACTTGATTCTGATTGGCTGATTCCATCAGCCAATCAGAATATTCTTACCTTAATTCCGATTGGCTGATAGAATCCTATCAGCCAATCGGAATTCGAGGGACGCCATCTTGGATGACGTCCCTTAAAGGAACCGTCATTTGTCGGGAGACGCCGAAAGAAGAGGATGGATCCGCGTCGGCTGCTTCAAGATGGACCCGCTCCGCACCGGATGCAAGAAGATAGAAGATGCCGCTTGGATGAAGATGTTTGCCGGTCCGGATGTCCTCTTCTTGCCGGATAGGAGGAAGACTTTGGAGCCTCTTCTGGACCTCTTCAGCACCGGATGCCAGGACGGATCGGTGATACCTGTTGAGGTGAAGACAAGGTAGGAAGATCTTCAGGGGCTTAGTGTTAGGTTTATTTAAGGGGGGTTTGGGTTAGATTAGGGGTATGTGGGTGGTGGGTTGTAATGTTGGGGGGGGTATTGTATGTTTTTTTTTACAGGCAAAAGAGCTGATTTTCTTGGGGCATGCCCCGCAAAGGGCCCTGTTCAGGGCTGGTAAGGTAAAAGAGCTTTTAACTTTATTAATTTAGAATAGGGTAGGGCATTTTTTTATTTTGGGGGTCTTTGTTATTTTATTAGGGGGCTTAGAATAGGTGTAATTAGTTTAAAATTGTTGTAATATTTTTCTGATGTTTGTAAATATTTTTTTATTTTTTGTAACTTAGTTCTTTTTTATTTTTTGTACTTTAGTTAGTTTATTACATTGTAGTTATTTATAGGAATTGTATTTAATTTATTTATTGATAGTGTAGTGTTAGGTTTTATTGTAGGTAATTGTAGGTATTGTATTTAATTAATTTATTGATAGGGTAGTGTTAGGTTTAATTATAACTTAGGTTAGGATTTATTTTACAGGTAATTTTGTTATTATTTTAACTAGGTAACTATTAAATAGTTCTTAACTATTTAATAGCTATTGTACCTGGTTAAAATAAATACAAAGTTGCCTGTAAAATAAATATTAATCCTAAAATAGCTACAATGTAATTATAATTTATATTGTAGCTATATTAGGATTTCTTTTACAGGTAAGTATTTAGCTTTAAATAGGAATAATTTATTTAATAAGAGATAATTAATTTCGTAAGATTTAAATTATATTTAAGTTAGGGGGGTGTTAGTGTTAGGGTTAGACTTAGCTTTAGGGGTTAATCCATTTATTATAGTAGCGGTGAGCTCCGGTCGGCAGATTAGGGGTTAATAATTGAAGTTAGGTGTCGGCGATGTTAGGGAGGGCAGATTAGGGGTTAATACTATTTATGATAGGGTTAGTGAGGTGGATTAGGGGTTAATCCATTTATTATAGTAGCGCTCAGGTCCGCTCGGCAGATTAGGGGTTAATAAGTGTAGGCAGGTGTCGGCAAAGTTGAGGGGGGCAGGTTAGGGGTTAATAAATATAATACAGGGGTCGGCGGGGTTAGGGGCAGCAGATTAGGGGTACATAGGGATAACTCAGCTGGCGGCGCTTTGCGGTCGGCAGATTAGGGGTTAAAAAAAAAAATTTGAGTGGCGGCGATGTGGGGGGACCTCAGTTTAGGGGTACATAGGTAGTTTATGGGTGTTAGTGTACTTTAGGGTACAGTAGTTAAGAGCTTTATGAACCGGCGTTAGCCCAGAAAGCTCTTAACTCCTGCTTTTTTTCTGCGGCTGGAGTTTTGTCGTTAGAGCTCTAACGCTCACTTCAGAAACGACTCTAAATACCGGAGTTAGGAAGATCCCATTGAAAAGATAGGATACGTAATTTACGTAAGGGGATCTGCGGTATGGAAAAGTCGCGGCTGAAAAGTGAGCATTAGAACCTATTTTCAGTGACTCCAAATACCGGCGGTAGCCTAAAACCAGCGTTAGGAGCCTCTAACGCTGGTTTTCACGGCTACCACCAAACTCTAAATCTAGGCCTTAGGGTTTATTTTACAGGTAAGTATTTAGTTTTAAATAGGAATAATTTATTAAAGTATAGTGTAGTGTTAGGTGTAATTGTAACTTAGGTTAGTTTTTATTTTACAGGTAAATTTCTCTTTATTTTAGCTAGGTAGCTATTAAATAGTTAATAACTATTTAATAGCTATTGTACCTTGTTAAAATAAATTGAAAGATGCCTGCAAAATAAAAATAAATCCTAAAATAGCTACAATATAATTATTATTTATATTGTAGCTATATTAGGGTTTATTTTAAAGGTAAGTATTTAGTTTTAAATAGGATTAATTTAGTTAATAAGAGAAATATTATTTAGATTTATTTATCTTTTTTTTTGTTTTATCTATTTTTATCTATTTGATCACAATCAAGGTTTTTATCACACTACACTCCTTTTTCTCCTTTTACATTTTTTGATTTTGATTTTTATATATTTTTTTTATATATTTTTTCTTTTTTCTTGTATTTTTATATTTTTAATATACATTTTTTAACCCCTTAGTGACCAGAGCACTTTTCCATTTTCTGTCCGTTTGGGACCAAGGCTATTTTTACATTTCTGCGGTGTTTGTGTTTAGCTGAAATTTTCCTCTTACTCATTTACTGTACCCACACATATTATATACCATTTTTCTCGCCATTAAATGGACTTTCTAAAAATACCATTATTTTCATCATATCTTATCATTTACTATAAAAAAAATTATAAAATATGAGGAAAAATGGAAAAAAACACACTTTTTCTAACTTTGAACCCCAAAATCTGTTACATATCTACAACCACCAAAAAACACCCATGCTAAATTGTTTCTAAATTTTGTCCTGAGTTTAGAAATACCCAATGTTTACATCTTCTTTGCTTTTTTTGTAACTTATAGGGCCATAAATACAAGTAGCACTTTGCTATTTTCAAACCATTTTTTTTCAAAATTAACACTAGTTACATTAGAACACTAATATCTTTCAGGAATCCCTGAATATCCATTGACATGTATATATTTTTTTTTAGAAGACATCCCAAATTATTGATCTAGGCCATTTTGGTATATTTCATGCCACCATTTCACCGCCAAATGCGATCAAATACAAAAAATTGTTCACTTTTTCACAAATTTTTTCACAAACTTTCAGTTTCTCACTGAAATTATTTACATACTGCTTGTGCAATTATGGCATAAATGGTTGTAAATTCTTCTCTGGGATCCCCTTTGTTCAGAAATAGCAGACATATATGGCTTTGGCATTGCTTTTTGGTAATTAGAAGGCCGCTAAATGCCACTGCGCACCACACGTGTATTATGCCCAGCAGTGAAGGGGTTAATTAGGGAGCATGTAAGGAGCTTTTTGGGGTAATTTTAGCTTTAGTGTAGTGTAGTAGACAACCCCAAGTATTGATCTAGGCCCATTTTGGTATATTTCATGCCACCATTTCACCGCCAAATGCGATCAAATTAAAAAAAACGTAAAATTTTTCACAATTTTAGGTTTCTCACTGAAATAATTTACAAACAGCTTGTGCAATTATGGCACAAATGGTTGTAAATGCTTCTCTGGGATCCCCTTTGTTCAGAAATAGCAGACATATATGACTTTGGAGTTGCTTTTTGGTAATTAGAATGCTGCTAAATGGCGCTGCGCATCACACGTGTATTATGGCTAGCAGTGAAGGGGTTAATTAGGTAGCTTGTAGGGAGCTTGCAGGGTTAATTTTAGCTTTAGTGTAAAGATCAGCCTCCCACCTGAAACATCAGACCCACTGATCCCTCCCAAACATCTCTCTTCCCTCCCCTACCCCACAAATGTCCCCGCCATCTTAAGTACTGGCAGAAACTCTGCCAGTACTAAAATAAAAGGTATATTTGGGCTTTTTTGTGCATTTTTTGTTAGCATATTTACATATGCTTCTGTGTAGGGATCCCCCTTAGCCCCCAACCTCACTGATCCCCCACTAAACAGCTCTCTAACCCTCCCCCTCTGACTTAATGTGCGCCATCTTGGGTACTGGCAGCTGTCTGCCAGTACCCAGTTTAGTGAAAAAAAATGCTTTTTTTTTTATAAAATATGTCCCTTTTCTGTAGTGTAGCTTCCCCCCCAAGACCAACCCCCCACCCCTTCCAGATCCCTTAGATGGTTTTGAAAAAAGTTTATTTCATTTTTTTTTTACTTTAACTTTTTTACTTTTCTGTAGTGTAGCGGTTCCCACCCGCTCCCGCCCCGTGCATGCGCCCGCCCGCCACCCCCCGTGCACGCGCGCGCGCCCGTGCGCGCCCCCGACGGTCCCGATCCCGATCCTGCCCTGACCGATGGCCGCCCACCCGCCTCCCAATTCGGCTCCCACCCACCAACGATACCGGCCATCGATGTCCGGTGCAGAGAGGGCCACAGAGTGGCTCTCTCTGCATCGGATGGCCATGTATGGTTATTGCAGGATGCCTCCATATCGAGGCATCACTGCAATAACCGGAAAGCAGCTGGAAGCGAGCAGGATCGCTTCCAGCTGCTTTCCACACCGAGGACGTGCAGGGTACGTCCTCAGGCGTTAACTGCCTTTTTTTTGAGGACGTACCCTGCACGTCCTCGGTCATTAAGGGGTTAATACACATTTTTCTCTACTCTTAACTTGGACCCACTTGGATATATTATTATATCATTTCTCAATCGTTATTTTTTACACTACATCTTTGGAACATTTGGATATTTTTGAACATTTTGGACTCAATTGAATTGGAATTTTCACGATGAACTTTTCACTTTTATCACTTTTTTAATTTGGAGTGCTATTGTATTGTATTATCCATATTGATTAACATATTGTACTGTATTTTAACATATTGCACTGTATTTTATTATTTTACACTATTATGCACTTTAGAACCTTCTAGAGTAGTATTTATTGTGCACCCTCATTTTTCATATCTTATTGGATTGTGCTCCTTTGCCCCATTTATCGTTTTTAACCCATAATTATTGTTCTTAACATTGGCATTTGTTTTGATTTGTTGTATTTAATTTTTATTTTTTATTGTAACATGGATCCATGTAGAATTTGTTATTAAATTGAATTATCTATAGACGTTTTTATATTTATATATATATTACATTTTTAATATATCTGTTATTACATTTATATTGGCTATCATTTGTTGTCTATTGTTATCCATTGTAACTATCGTTACATATTTTTCACCTTCACTCACTGGTTTCTACGCTTTTTGTATCCTACGATATTTATCGTAACAGACCTGGCCTTAGTTTAGGCGCTCCTACTACTTACTAATTAGCACTTTTCTGTTTCCCATGGGTAACTAGGGACCCATTAGTTCCAGGAGCCAGAGGTCAATTTATAGTTAGCGCTGTTGGATATACCCCTTTTTCTTATCTGTACCTCCCATCCCTAGTGTATCCTTTAGCCGCTTCCTTCTATTTACTTATCCAATCTTGTATACACCCATATACTATTTTTAAACCATTTTATATTATCTTTAAGATATATTTAAGCATAATTTCAAGAATGTTTCACATCACTCATTCTATGAGAAAAGATATCACATTGGACATAAATGTCCAATTAACATCAGAAAATCCAGATGGTTCAGACAGGGTTGATTATTAGTGATGTTCCGAACTGTTCGCCCGCGAACGGTTCCCAGCGAACATAGCTTGTTCGCGTTCGCTGCTGAGGGCGAACACATGGCGATGTTCGATCCGCCCCCTATGTGTCATCATTGAGGAAACTTTGACCCTGTATGTCACAGCCGTCTGACACATTAGAGCCAATCAACATCAGACACTCCCTCACAGACCCTCCCAGCTACTCGGAAGCCGCCATTTTAGACTCATAACGACCTTGCTTTCTTAGTGAGAGGACGTGTTGTGTTTGTGCTCCTGACATTATAGGGAAATACATAGCTAGGCTAGTGTATTTAGTGTCCACTACAGTCCAGAAGGACTCCACTCATCTCTGCTGCAAGGACAGCACCCCAAAAAGCCCTTTTTAGGGCTATATTTCGTGCCGTTTTTTTTTTTTCCCCCGTATTTTTATTAGCATTTGCCTGGCTTTCAGCCTGTGTGTTTAAGGCTCACAGCATATGCTGTGATTACTGCCACCACTGATATCTCCCTAACAACATTAGTTTAAATTTAACTAACCAAAAATTTTAATTATTTTGCTAGTGTAATTTTTTTTCATTTTCTATCAGGCCTGTGTCACACAGCATATACTCTGGTTCATTGCTCTGTGCCAGCCACCAGTGTTAATATCCGTTTATAACATTATTTTAAATTTAAAAAAAAATAAAATAATAATTTTGCTAGTGTAATCTAATTACATTTTCTATCAGGCCTTTTGGTTAATTGGTCTGTGCCAGGCAGCCACCACTCATATCTTCTTCACCTTAATTTAAATATAAAAAAAAAAAAGTTTAAATGTTTTTGATAGTGTAATCTAATATCATTTTCTATCAGGCCTGTGTGTTTTGCTGAAATACAGAGCCTACTGTGTTTACTTGCTGCCCTCCCTAGTCTATGAGCCACGACTCATATGTGTTTAACCTTTTTTTAATTTCCTCCCCCAAAAAATAATTTAAATCATTTTTCTAGTGTAATCTAATAGTATTTTCTATCAGGCGTGTGTGTATCTGACTTACAGAGCCTACTGTTTTTAATAGCTGCCCTTCCAAGGCTATCAGCCACGACTCATATGTATGTGCTTAACCTTTTTCTTTAAATTCCCCAAAAAAAGTCTTTAAATCATTATGCTAGTGTAATCTAATTTTATTTTCTATCAGGCCTGTGTCTAGCTGTCTATCTGACTTACACAGCATACTGTTGTTAATTGCTGCTCTACGTAGCAGCCAGCCAGTGCGACCACTCATATGTGCATTGCACTTCTTAACATAATTTTAATATTAAAATCTAAAATTTTAAAATATTTTGCTAGTGTAATCTAACTTAATTTTCTATCAGGCCTGTGTTTTTGTCACTTACACAGCATACTGTGTTAAATTGCTGCCCTACCTACCATCCACGACTCATATCTGCCAGCCTGTGTGCCAGGCCCAACTAGCCAATTAGTGGCACCAATCATAATTCTTGTAACAGTATCAAAAAATTAAAAATCATAATTTTTTGGACTGCAAATATTCAGTCTACTAGTGCCATTGAATTGCACTTTCCTCCTGCCTGGCAGCCTGTGTGCCAGGCACAAACTAGCCAATTAGTGCCACCAATCCTAGTTGTTGTAAAAGTATTGTTAATCTTTAAAATTCCAAATTGATCGCTTGTGATTCATCAGTTTGCTCGTGCCATTGAATTGCACTTTCCTCCTGCCTGCCAGCGTGTTTTCCAGGCCCAACTAGCCAATTAGTGGAACCAATCATAATTCTTGTAACAGTATATAAAAAAATAAAAATCTTACGGCTAGATTTGGAGTTTGGCGGTAGATGGGTTGCTAACGCCACGCGTGTTTTATGTCTAACGCACGGCATTGTTTGACTCCGGTATTTAGAGTACAAAAAAGACCATCTAACGATGCTCCTAACGCGTGTATGTCACACGCGGAATCCTGCCCGCGTTAGACAGTCTCCCATAGAGATCAATGGAAAAGCAAAAAAATAGCTTTTTTCACCTAACACTCGATCTCGCGAGAATACGCACAGCTCGGTCATATGACGCATACCACATCATGCACAACAATAACACGCCGCAAATGTCACAACAACAATCAATCAACAAAGCACACAAGCATTACACATTCACAAACGGGGGGATTTTTAATAAAATTTAATACGGGGAATACGCATATACTTTAAGATGCGGAAATTCGCTAAATAACAACAAGGAATAAAAAATATATACATACACTAGAAAAATAATCGCATTCAATATCAATATATATTAGGACAAACATACATATACAACACTTCAATAATAACACACCATCGCAAATTCACATTTAAAAAGAATACTATTGGACAATGTTAGAGAAAAGGACCACTATGACATCATCGCATTCTACACATTCCACAAATACTAACTCCAAATGAGCATGCGCAAATTCACACAACTAATACACATTGCACTAATATTAATTGCTAATAAAGCACACCTGAACACAATTTACAACGGAAATTGGTACATCATTAAACATTTACACAGGGTATATAAGCACCACACAAGCAGGGCTTCTTTGACTGTGTTGCTGGTGGGTCTTTGGAGATTGGAGGTTTAAGATTAGAGAGTTGGTGCATTATTGTGAGTGAGTTAGTGTTAGTGTGAGAGAGTCAGTTGTTAGTGTTATCGTGAGTGAGTTAGTGGGAGTTATTGGGAGTTAGTGGGAGTGGGAGAGAGTCTGTTAGTGGGAGCATGAGTGAGTTAGTGGGAGTTGTTAGTGAGAGTTGTTAGTGGGAGCGTGAGTTAGTGGTAGTTAGTGGGAGTGTTTGTTAGTGCGAATTAGTAGTAGTGTGTTAGTGAGAATTAGTAGTAGTGTGAGTTAGCGAGCGAGTGATTTTTCTGTACACTTAACACATTTACACGCAAACACATTCAATACATACATACACTTATCAATAACACTACATACACTCCATACCCCATACCCCCTCATACTACACTCCATACCCCATTCCCTGTAGTCCCATTCCCTTTCATCCCATTTACTCTTATCCCATACCCCATACCCATCCCATACCCATCCCCTAGTTACATTTAGTTTACATATCCTCCTTTTAGTCTTCTTCTTCTTTTGGTTTATTTAAATACTCCTTACCCTCTTTTTTTTTTTACATCCCTCTCACACTTTCAGCACTTTTTTTGTCTTTTTATTTCTTTATTTTGACCCCCTTTCATTTCATCACACTCACTTTTTGTTTGATTATTTGGGGTTTAGTTTAGGGAACAGATGGAGGCCAGGCAGGGGAGAGGTAGAGGGGGGAGGAGGGGGAAAGGAACAGGGCAGGAAGGGGGGCAGGAAGGGGGGCAGGAAGCGGGGGTGGAAGCGGTGGGTGGACCCAGCCACTTGGTTCAAGATGAACAAGTGGCTGGGCCCAGTGGCGGACAGAGTAGGGCTTCACAGTCCGGGAAACAGAGGGCATCGTCACAGGGGAAGGCCAAGGCGACTAGGGAGGCGAGGTTTTCGATGGAGGAGAAGGAGGCCCTCGTAGAGGCCTATATGGCCAGGCATAGGAGGCTGCAGCACCAGAAGACAACCCCGACTGACAAGAGGAGGCTCTGGAATGAGATAAGAAATGCAGTCAATGCAGTGGGTGGCCGGAACAGAGATCTGGATTCGATAAAACATCGCTACCGGGACTGTAAGATGGATCTCAAGAAAAAGTTAAGCCTGGAGGCCCGACATGCCGCAGGAACCGGTGGCGGACCTGCCCTGGAAATAGAGTACTGCCGATGGGAGGAAATGTTGCGGCCCAGCATCTCCGAGGTGGATATAGTCGGTATCGGAGGAATTGATACCGGGAACCTGCCACTCTCATCTGACGGTAAGCTCATTGAACAATAAATTCACATACGAATGTATTTCAAGGGACACTATACGCAAACCTTTACTTTCATGATTGAGGTAGCGAATACAATTTGACAAAACATTCAAATGTACTTATATTACCTAATTTGAATCATTCTTGAGATATATTTTAATGAAGAAATAGCCATGCACACGGTGAAACAATCACAGGAGGCAGCTATATTCAGCTAACAATCAGCATCTTATAAGCATTTTTAGATATGCTTTTCATCAAAGAATATCCAGAGAATGAAGCGAATTAGATAAGAAAAGGACATTAGAAAGTTGATTATAAATGTATGCTTCTAAATCATGAAAGATAAAACATTGGGTTTCATGTCCCTTTAAGGATCAGATTAATGCTATAACGTTGTTTACACGCATTCACAATTACTTTGCGGTTACATCAGTATCTAGGCTATAGGTTAGGTGTGCATTTAAACAGATTGAAAACAAACGCTAAAACATTCAGATTGACCACAGATATCACAAACACGGTTTAGAAAATGCGGAAATCGTATTGATTGTTAGATTTCAAAGTGGATTAATGATTCTGCATGTGTAATTGTATCGTAAGCTAAGTCATTTAAAGCTTCATTTGCAAATATGCTAATATATACATTTTTTTTTTCTTTTTTCTAATATACAGAGTCTGGGGAGGAGGCAGCACAAGAAACACAGCCTCATCCATCTCCCCGGGATGAGAGTGGTGGGGAGGAATTTCCACTTCGGAGGGAAGAGGCCCCCCGTGACGAAGAGCGCACGGAAGCTGATGAAGAGGCCCCGGAAGCAGAGGAGGAGCCCGCGGAACCAGAGGACCCTCAAGGACCCACACACCGCCGTGCACGGGTACCCCGCCAAGCACAACAAGAGGAAATAGCGGAGGTGCGGGTTCTACTGGACTACATAGACCAGATGCGTAACTCCCGGATACAAAATATCGAAGGCCAAACTCGAATTATTGATGGACAAAATCAAATAATTGAAGGCCAAAACCAAATAATAAACATACTTAATAGAATCGAACAAGGCCAAAACATAATCATTAATCTGCACCAAGAGATGTTGAATGTTTTGCTGGTCTGCCTCCTGGTCCGCCTCCTGCTGCTGGGCCTCCTGCTGCTGGGCCTCTTGCTGCTGGGCCTCCTGCTGCTGGCCCATCTCCTCCTGCCGGCCCATCTCCTCCTCTTCAGCCATCTGCTCCTCTTCAGCCATCTCCTCCTCTTCAGCCATCTCCTCCTCCTCAGCCATCTCCTCCTCCTCAGCCATCTTCTCCTCCTCAGCCATCTTCTCCTCCTCAGCCATCTTCTCCTCCTCACCTTGGTCGTCCCAGTACTCTTCCTTCCACTCTTCCCACAACATCTCCAAGGAGAACTCTTCGGAGTCGGCAGTTGCCCCTCCCAGAGCCTCAGCCCTGTGGGAAGAGGGGAAGGAAGAGGAAGTAAGTATTTATTTTCATCTTTAATGTTTTTTTTATTTAATGTGTAATGGATAGGTATGTGATGATGTGGTTTTCATACACTTGTGGACCACACTCTGTATATAATCTACTTCTATGGGACCGGGTCCATGGAGGCAGATTGTTTGCAGAGTGTGGGTTATAAGTGTGTGAAAACCACATCATCACATACCTATCCTTGTTCATGATATTGATTGGTTTCTGTGATGTGATGTCTAAACTGTTTCCCGAATCGCAAACAAAATTACCATTACAATTATCCATGATGGCATATTAGTGTTTGAATGCCAATAACACAGCTTAAAGGGACAGTCAGAAAATTATTGATTACAAAGAAAACACTGTATTACGCATTATCAAGTTGGAAACAACAAAACATGGAGAAATATGTGTGACTTATGTGCTTAACCTTGTATCTATGACTATGAAAAATGACCACTTTTTTGTTGTTCTGACATAACAACATTTTAGATATCAATTATCAATACATGGTAAATAATATGCTGTATGAGCACAAGGTTTTACATATACAAATGCTATCCAAATGCCCTCTAGTGGTCAAATTGCATAATGATTACATGCACTCTTCAAGCTCGAAGAAATGAGCACACAAACCTCATAGGTTTAGCTAGCAAATTTAAATAAACACAGACAAATGATTAATTGGTGAGAAACATTTGATATCATTGATATTACAAAATTGACTTTTAGAATAATGCAAAACATTATTTGTTTTCTAAACTGTCCCTTTAACAAAATTACATATGCTAACATATATTTGAAGCTTGTTGGTATATCTACATGTACTTGTTCAAACAAGAAATATTGAAATCAGATTTATATTGACGTGTTAAATAAAGTCTATTTTCTTAAAGAGACATTATTGTGTTAATTTTTTTTTGAAAGACATTTGTTTTAACAATGAATATGGTTTAAAGTCCTTTTAGGAGTGGGGGGTGAAAATATGCTAACAATAATATATTTGAAGATTAAACAATGTGGAACTCATACATGATACAAAAATCAACATTTGCATTAAAGGGACAGTATACTATATTTTTAACAGAACTGTATGTAATAGACACTACTACAAACAACAAGATTAACATATACTGATATCAATATTACAAAGCTTCAAACACTTTCAAAGAAAATCAGGTTAGCTCTATTGAAAATATAGATGAACCCCCATTACAACCATAAAACAAGACAATACACCATCATACACAAAACAGGAGAAAGCTGGAGATGGTACTCACATGAAACTTAGAGGCTTGGCGAGGAGTCTGATAATTAATTACATTTTATTTGAACAGAAGCAAAATGAAAAGTGTATTTGTTAAACAATGGACTATCTAACTAGAGAACAAATTAAAAGATTTGATTTATAATGTGAGTTTCTAATGAACCTTTAATAAAATATACAACGAAATTACATTTAGAAGAAGTCGGCATCATATATTTAGCATATGATAAAGATAAATGCATATTGATTACTTTATTCGAACACAATAGCGCATATTTATGAATTAGATATCTTTAACATTAAACACAACAGTCATTTTTCAGAAAAAGGAACATATTGTTGACAAACATATTAAACAACATGGACTATAGAGATTTGCACTTGCCTCAAAATATTATATGCATGAAAACATTTTGCTTTCGTTCCTTTATTCAACCAGACATCCAGCAAAAGAGAATGTGGTGGTCTTTATCAGCTACGGGTCAACAATGTAACATGATGCAACTAATACATATTCACAAGGTTTTTAAAATTGGCTGCAGTCACAAACGTGTTTAACGTGCACAAACAAATATTGCGGGACTACGTAATCCAATCAGACGTTTTTTTACCTTTGCATGTGACGTCTTAACATGGCGCTTCCTTGATCACGTAAGAACGCCATCCAATAAAAGGCACATTCTTGATCACGTAAGAACGCCCCAAAAAAAAGGCGCATCCTTGATCGCGTCAAAACGCCATCCAATAAAAGGCACATTCTTGATCACGTAAGAACGTCAGTCAATACAAGGAATCATTGGACAGCCTGGCAGGTGACGTCTTAAGCAATATGGCGCATCCGAGATCGCTGAAAAACCGCAGCCAATACAAGGACTCAGTTGACAGCTTGGCATATAACTAAGAAACGTATTTATATTTTAGGAACTAGTATGTGTCTAGATTGCTATCTAGGAATGTCACGAAATCATGAATCATCTTTTCGGACTTGACTGTCCCTTGAACTATAGCTATGGTGTATATCTTTAACATTTAAAAGATACACATGAGAAATACATATGCCATTGATGTTTTTATATATGTTTTGATTGTTTTTGAATAACAATAATTATACATGGATTGATTAAACGTGTCATTTATTCAAGTTTAAATATGGTCAGCCTACCTATAGCCATATATGGGAGGAGACGTATTTTGTTAACATATTTGTTAAAAAATATTCATCATCTAAAATATTTGCATTACACACAGAGATTTATTTGGTTACACTTTTACAATAAGATAGAATTGAAAATGAAATACATGTGCTGTCAACATTACAATAAGATTGTTTATTAATAAGATTATATGTCCTTGTTCATGTAAAAAGGACAAAAACGCTTTAGAAATGGAAATACATTCATTAACAATTGTGCTCACCATCACTTAAAGGGACATGATTTTGTTTTTAAAAAGAGGATACACATAGACAATACTATTTCAATAAAATGAACACTTTACAGGGATTATATCATTGTATCAATCCTCAGATCATTTGTTAAAGGTGCATCAATTCATGCAGAGTTTCTAAATACACACATGGATGTGAAAATTGAAATATACATATATACACAAATAACAATCTATATATACATATATAAAACAATTACTATGCTAATCATAATCATGCAATGATAAAGCTAAGAGAAAAATATATAAAGACAAATAATAAGATTACATTGGAGATGTTAATCTTAAAGTAATTTACAATTGTCTTACATATATGATTTTTGTAAAAAAAATATATTTGGTAGGTCCCTTTAAGGATCAACAAGATAAACTAGAGCTTTCAAAAAATAACATGAAGAATGAGGACAAAGAATCGTGCAATGACATGTCTTTTATTAGTATGTAAGAAAACATCAACAACGTTTAGAAATAATCTTGTAAAAATAAGGAATATTTGAGCCATATGACAAGGTAACAGAGTGCATCACAGTCCATGAAGAGAGTTGCCAAGGGCCACCATAGCCCCATTGGAGACATATGACAAGGTAACAGAGTGCATCACAGTCCATGAAGAGAGTTGCCAAGGGCCACCATAGCCCCATTGGAGACATATGACAAGGTAACAGAGTGCATCACAGTCCATGAAGAGAGTTGCCAAGGGCCACCATAGCCCCATTGGAGACATATGACAAGGTAACAGAGTGCATCACAGTCCATGAAGAGAGTTACCAAGGGCCACCATAGCCCCATTGGAGACATATGACAAGGTAACAGAGTGCATCACAGTCCATGAAGAGAGTTGCCAAGGGCCACCATAGCCCCATTGGAGACATATGACAAGGTAACAGAGTGCATCACAGTCCATGAAGAGAGTTGCCAAGGGCCACCATAGCCCCATTGGAGACATATGACAAGGTAACAGAGTGCATCACAGTCCATGAAGAGAGTTGCCAAGGGCCACCATAGCCCCATTGGAGACATATGACAAGGTAACAGAGTGCATCACAGTCCATGAAGAGAGTTGCCAAGGGCCACCATAGCCCCATTGGAGACATATGACAAGGTAACAGAGTGCATCACAGTCCATGAAGAGAGTTACCAAGGGCCACCATAGCCCCATTGGAGACATATGACAAGGTAACAGAGTGCATCACAGTCCATGAAGAGAGTTGCCAAGGGCCACCATAGCCCCATTGGAGACATATGACAAGGTAACAGAGTGCATCACAGTCCATGAAGAGAGTTGCCAAGGGCCACCATAGCCCCATTGGAGACATATGACAAGGTAACAGAGTGCATCACAGTCCATGAAGAGAGTTGCCAAGGGCCACCATAGCCCCATTGGAGACATATGACAAGGTAACAGAGTGCATCACAGTCCATGAAGAGAGTTGCCAAGGGCCACCATAGCCCCATTGGAGACATATGACAAGGTAACAGAGTGTGTATTCAGAGAGAAAGTTCTTCCTAGTGCAGCTCAAGGTGTTAAAGGTACATGGGGAGGGAAATAAATCCTGTCCAGACTGTATAAGCTGAATTGGACGTGCAAACAATACAAAAAGGTACGGTAAAGGTGAAGTAGGATATGAGGTATAGGCAGGTGGATATGCATATAACAGAAATACGGCTTAAACACCGGGGTGGTGTATGACTCACCACGCTTGCTATTTGAGCTTGTCTCCGGGAGCCTCAGAAAATCCCCCGCCTCTGATTCCTCACTGCACCTCTGATTCCTCACTCGTGGAGGTCTTTATCCGGTGCTCCACTTGTCATCCGTATGTATGTACCGTTCTATAGCCTCCGTAGTGCTGTTCGGTTTGCACGCTGTGGCTGAGCGTTGTCGGGTGCTTCCGGTCCGTGACGCGAATCGTCTCCTGCACCAATAGGATTCCCTACTACTCGAAAGTAGCCCCATGCACCTGTGGTTCACCTGAGTGCCGAGATTCTAGCGTGGTAACAATGTATCCAAACAGTAAATGAGAGCAAAAACCATGCAAGTCTTCAAGGCACTGTAAAGTTCTAATGATGCATATTTATTTGAAACCAAAAAAGAAAAAAGTGAATAAAAACAAAGTGAGCATAAAACAAAATGCTGGGCTGTCTTACGCGTTTCGGCTACATACTAGCCTTATTCATAGACACACTCTGCAAAGACAGGCACTGGACTTAAATAGCCCATGTGACTGAAAGGACAGAGCCCCAGCTGAACATAATAAACAATTAAACATTCCAGGTTAAACTGTGATACAAAGGTGTAAATAACAGACATGTATTCAAATGGATTCTATACTTATCATTTCACATATTGCATAAAGGAAAGAGGTTGAAAGATTTGAGAATAACAAAGCACCTATTTAAAAATGAAAAACCTTTTTGGACAGTAAAAGCATGGGGTGACCAAAACCGCACAACCAAAGGGACATATTGTTTTTAAACTGTAGCAATGATTTACAATGCTTATTTTAAAATACAAATTAGTTTGCCCTTTGGTATTGCAGCAAAGGTATCCATGACTACGCTGCAGGGAGCAATGACCGGAAGGGGAGGAAGCACGGCGATTCAGTGCTGCAGCTCAGGTGGGATAGAGCCGCTCTCCCTTTAATTACACAGGCAATTTCCTAGGCAGCCGCACACCAGACATCCCGGCTGCCGGATTTCAGCACACTCAGTGCAGCCTGTCACCAGCCCCCCAGACATTCAGGGGCTGCATCATACCTCCGGTTCACGTTCTTGGTGACTAAGAGGCCTTTCACCCGGGCCTGTCTGGGCAACATTACCCAACTCCTGACCCGACTGGGTGCGAGCAAAGATTACCGCTGGACGCCGGAGCAACACAGGATACAGGAGGATTCTGCTACACGCCGGCACTTTCTACAGGGCGAACGCGCTGCTGGACCGGGAAAAAGGCTCTGACCGGTGTTCCTGTCTGGAGTGGGACCTGTAAGAGAGTCATGCCTGGCAACTAGTCTGACTATACCCGCAGCCAACCTATACTGCCCGGTGAGCGGAAATACGCACAGCACATACAGCCTGGTCCTGTATGAGAGGTCCGCTCTCGGAAATTTCCACACCGGGGGCCTGTATAGGACACCGCACATAAGGTCTGCTTATAGATACCTTGGAAGTACATAAGAGTAGCCCCAACGGACCAAGCCTTCTTTGCCCGGACCAATTTGATTCATCTAAAAGCAGCTATATCTTCAGTGTCTATTGCCCGGGCCGGAGCCCGAATACTGATTGTAACCGGAGTTGCCTGCACTCAGCTGGGTTACAGTTAGCCTGCTGTCATAGAAGGTACACAAAGTGATGCTCTCAACGTACTGGTAAGGTTGTCAAAGATCAAATTTATATGACTCTGATTGCTTCAACATGTTTCTGACATTTGACTAAGGATATATAATGTTAAACCTCACAAACCATCCAAGTCTGCTAAGTTAATAACGCTGGACACTCTGCCTACTTCCTTTATGCTTTTTGCGCTCTACTCTGCACTATTAAGGCTTAATTAATACACTGGCAGGCCTGTGACCTTGGACAACTTGCTACCGCATATGTTAATGTTGCTACTAAAATTTCTACCCTTCTGCTTGACAAAATCTCATGTATAACTAGCTGAACTCTTGCTTGCTGGACACTAAGCCCCCTCCTCACGGGCCTGACTTAAGACTTTTTTGCTCATTTTTTTTTTTTTTTTCCTTTTCTTTTATTTTTTCTTGTTGAGTTTGCTTTTCTTCTTCTTTGCTTTTTGTTTTTTTTGCAGGTTGTTTTTTTTCTTTGTTATACCATTGTATTTCGATTGTTGTTAACTGCAGATTGTAGTTGGCCTTTTTTTTTTTTTTTCTCTCAGTTTTTCATTTTTTTCACTCATTTTTGAGCTTGCAACTAACGCAGGCCCAAACACATGGCTACAATCTAGCAAGGGAGACAGTCTTGATAAGATTACTTAAGGTATAAAATGTACTTGCTGATCTGTTGCTACTCTTTTTAAGCTCCTAAGGTCCAACCTTGATTACCTTGTTACTCTGAGATTGTTTTTGTTTTTCTGTCTCCCTACTATTACTTGTCAATTTGGATTTAAAAGAACCCTACTTACCTGGATAAATATACTACTCTCCTATTATAGACCTGGTTACAGGAGCTGAAAGGTCCTTATACACCCCCCATTAAACAAAATTGATTGAATTATTCCCTCACTTTTCCACCACTAATAACTAACACCCACTAGATCTACCATACTCTTCACATCCACAGCATCCATAATATAGTATCACTGTTTTTTTTTTTTTGTTTTTGTTTTTTTTTTGTTTTTTTTTTTGTTTTTTTTTGTTTTTTTCGCAACACATCACTTTTTTTTTTTTTTTTTTCGTTTTTTCGTTTTTTCTTTGTGTTACACTTACACTATCACTATATGGATAAATTTATTACTAATCACAAATTAAACACTCTAGTTATGCCACCCAAAACAAGAGATAAAAAGTCCAGGACTAGTACAGACAATTCAGTAAATGTAACACCACTAAGTAACATGGCAGACATAGTTAGGGAGCCTCAAGACATAGTCAAACAAATTTCAGATCTTATGATCCCCCAATTTGACTATCTCAAAGCCGAGATTGCAAACCTTACTACTGAGGTAAAGCTTTTCACAAATAGGTTAGATGACTTAGAACAGCGCACTTCAGACCTAGAAGATACAAATGCACAGCAAGCAATCACTATACGAGAACAAGCAACACAACTGGCTAATGTCCAGTGCAAACTGAATGAGCTCGAAGATCGGAATAGACGCAACAATATCAGAATAATTGGTCTACCTGAGACCGCAGATTTCACCGATCTCATTCAGTTTGTATCAAGGACACTACCAGTAGCACTGGGTATAGACCTTAACATCCTCCCGCTGGCAGTTGAAAGGGCACATCGTATAGGACCATTAAAAAACCTATCTGACGGCTCATACAAGAGCAGACCAATAATTGCAAGATTCCTGAACTTTCAGGACAAGCTCAAAGTCATGCAGTTCTATAAAAAAAGAATCCCCTTTTCAATCCAAGATAAGTCAATACTTATTTTTCAAGACTTTTCGTCTGAAACAATGATTCAGCGTAAAGAGATGACACCCCTTTGTTCTAAACTCATTGCTAGTGGCATTAAGGCTACTGTTGTATACCCAGCCAAAATAAGAATATTTTCGGAAAGCGAACCCATGACTATGAGCGACCCCAGAGAGGTCAGAGAATTTGCACATAAAAAAGGTATTACCCTGTAAAGATAGAATACATATTGTATATTGATTTATGTTATTTATAATTATAATTATGATGCTGATAGGTGGCAATGTTAACCCAGTCGAGGGTTTTCTTTTCTTCTTCTTTCTTTTCCTTTTTTTTTTTTTTTTTTTTGCTTTCCGCTTCCTCTTTCCCTCGCGTGCTTTCCCCCTCACAACACGCTACTGAACATACTCCCACGACATAGGTTTAAATAAGGCCCCATCTTAATTTAGCTTTGTGGAACGTTGGTGGCATTACCTCACCGCAAAAACAAAAAAAAAATCTTATCACAACTTAAACGCTACAAGCCAGATATAGTCTTCCTACAGGAGACTCACCTGAGGGAAGCGGAACTTTTGAAACTTAAGATAGGATGGGTAGGGGAGGTCAAAGGGACTTCATGTCAGAATAGGAAGAAGGGGGTAGCATTCCTTATTAATAAAAATCTCCAATATAAGATAATAGATCTAGTATTGGACCCAGAGGATAGATATATGATCCTACAAATTTTAATCAATGGCATAGTCTTCAACCTATGTAATCTTTATGCCCCCAATAAAATAGACCGAGCATTCTGGGACAAATTACAGACCCTTCTCTTTAATTTATACGCAAAGAATCTTGTTATAGCTGGCGATTTTAATTTAACTATATTCCCAACGCTAGATAGACTTAAACCAGCCCTAAATAGAAATAGCAAACAAGAATCAAAAATATTTAAAAATTTTATGAATTTCCTACATATGAAAGATATATGGAGGATACAGAACCCTGACATAAGGCATTTCACATGCGAGTCACATTCATATCAAACAATGTCAAGGATAGACTATTTTCTTGTAGCTGAAAATATGCTGGGGTTAGACATGTTAGCAGACATAAAAGAGGTGGTTATTTCAGATCATGCGATCCTCACTTTAAAGATCACATTAAGGAATATACCAGAAGGCACTAATAACAGGCTATTCTTCCCTAGATATTTGTCGGAGAATGTTAAGTTTAAAGCATGGTTGAGATTAAAATGGCAGGAATTTTTTTAAATAAATGCTTCCCCTTCTATTCAGGCAGAAACCCTGTGGGAATCTTTTAAAGCCGTAATCAGGGGGGAAATTAAGGCCTACTTAGTAATTCAAAAAAAGATCATGACAAAGAATGATACACATTTAGCGAACCAATTGCGCAATGCCTATAACTCATATGTTAGTGATCCTTCACAAAAATTTTGGCAGATCTACCAACACCGTAAAAAGGAAAGAGAAACCTTCCTTACACAAAGGGCTGCATTAGACACCCTCAGAACTAGATCATTCTTTTATAGACATGGGGGGAAAGCCGGGAAATTCCTAGCAGGCCTTACTAAAGCCAAAAATAAGAAAGTCATGATTGAGGCTCTTATTACTCCCTCAGGTAGAATTACTAAACCTAATGAAATTACTAATCATGTTTCAGAATACTTTCAAGAGCTCTATGCAAAAGACAAAACAGACCGGGCTGCTAAATATAAATTCTGGCAAAATATTCAAACCCCAAAACTAAATATAGATCAACAAGAGGCGCTAAACGCCCCTATTACCCATAACGAAGTAATTAAGGCAATAAAAAAAACAGCAACAAACAAAGCGGCAGGCCCCGACCAGATTCCCATAGAGCTCTATAAAATTCTGTCAGAAGATATAGTACAGACACTAGTACTACTTTTTAACAGTTACTACTCCGATGCAAAACCCCCCTCTAGATATTTCTCAGCCTCACAAATAGTTCTAATTCTAAAAAAAAATAAAGACCCGGAACTGATCAGCTCATATAGGCCGATTTCTCTTTTAAACAGTGATTACAAAATATTAATGAGTATACTTGCTGAAAGACTTAAGCTAATAATAGGCCCCCTCATACATAAAGATCAGGTTGGTTTTATGCCTGGGCGGAATGCAACACGTAATCTGAGGAGGCTCCAATTGATATTAAATAAATTTTGCTCAGAAAAGAACGGTCCATTAGAACCACCTGATGCTGCAATAATATCAATTGATGCCGAGAAGGCCTTCGACTCCATTTCCTGGGATCATTTATTTTCCACTCTTCCCAGGTATGGAGTCGAGGGTACCTTTCTAAACTTTGTCAAATTAATCTATAAATCCTCTAACACCTCTATTTTGATTAATAATTCTCATACCTCGAATTTCCCACTTCTTAAAGGCTCGAGACAGGGCTGTCCACTCTCCCCCTACCTTTTTAATTTAGCGCTTGAACCTTTAGTAATATATATAAGAAAAGAAATAGAGGGGATCAAAATAGGGAAGAGGAGAATTACTACCTTACTGTACGCCGACGACCTTTTAGTTTTGACAGCCAATACAGCGAGTAATATACCAATATTAACACAGATTCTTCAAGAATTTAGCAGCTTCTCTGGGTATAAAGTTAATATGCTAAAATCAGAGATCTTCTGGCTCAAAAAACTCAAAGACTCGGCGCAGGCATATTACTTTAAGGAAGCAAATTCCACTTTTGTCTATCTGGGGATAACATTGTCATTGGATAGTAAGGAATGGTATGACTTAAATTATAAGCCAATTATTACTAAAATTAAACGTGATCTAGGAAATTGGGCCAAATTCTACCTTACGTTATCTGGCAAAATTAATTTGTTTAAAATGGTGACGTTCCCCAAAATTTTACATTTGATGCAAAATCTCCCAATTATAATAAAACAAGCAGACATAAAAATAATCAAGCACCTAATCACACAATTCATATGGGGCGGGAAAAGAAAGGCCATTGCATATAATAAATTAGTATTACCCAGACATGACGGGGGTTTAGCATTGCCAGATATAGAGTTTTATAATCTAGTGTGTATTTCTAAAATAGCTCTGGACTGGCTAACAGGGCCAGATTATTACACAGACTTAGCTACAGAAGAAGCGTTTGTTCAGCCATATTCCTTGAAGGCCTTGCTTCATTGTATCCCTGATAAATGTCCAAGGAAAATTAAGAAGATGCCAGTTATCTATAATGTAATTCAGGCCTGGTATAAATTATCTAAAAAGTTAAATTGTTCTCATCGTTATTCTAAACTTCTGACTATAACAGGTAACCCAAACTTTACACCAGCTTTAAGCTCAAAAATCTTCAATGATTGGGCAAAAAAGGGTTTAAGATATATAGAACAGTTAAGGGACCCCGCTACTGGAGTTTGCCGATCAATGCAAGAGTTAATCGCAGAATATGGAATCTCTAATAAGGATTTCTTTTCCTTTTTTCAGATACGGAACTTCTTACAGGTCCTGTTACAGGACACACGAGAGGTCACAATCTTTGAAATAGTAGAGCCCGCATTTATACTTTTTAAAGCAGGGAAATATAACATAACTACATTATACAAATTAGCTTTGAATCGGAGAGGCGTGGATAATGTTAATAAATTAGCAGTCTGGTGGAAAGTCTCAGTTGATACCATACATAAAAGCTATAGGCGTGCAGATGCATCAACACTCGCTGCTGCCTGGAGAGAATCACATACGAAAATCATCAACCACATTTATATCACATCGCATATGAAAGCATCGTGGGGTAACCTAGGTTCTCTTTGTCCTAAATGTAGACAAGCTAAAGCGGATATAATACATTACTTTTGGGGATGCCCCAAGGTCAGGAAATTTTGGAATAAGATTAATTTTTGGGCAAATAAAATTAATAAAGCCTACGTCCAATTAAATGAAGATAATATCTTCTTCTTTATAGATTTCCATAAAGAAGGATTGAATAAATACTTAACATATTTAAATACGGTAATAATGACAGCTAGGCTGTTGATCCTTAAATATTGGAAATCGTTTAAAGCTCCTACTCTGTCAGAATTTATTCAAAAACTTAAAAACCAACTCATAATGGAACAAATGGATACCTCGATAAATTCGGAGGCACAAGTTAAACACTTTTTAACCAAATGGAAGAATGTAATTAACAGTATGCCTAAAGAAATCCAATTGATACTTATTTCACCCTTTAGAGGTACAGAATCTTTAGAATTGGCCCTACTGAGTAATGAATTTCCGGATATACAGCCGAATTAACGCTATTCCACCGGAAGCTTATTAGTGGCCTGAGTGATGGGGGGAAGCAACTCGAGGGAAAGTAAAATTTTGTCAAAATTTTTTTTTTTTTTTTTTTTTTTTTTTTCTTACCTCTCTCTTTCTTTCTCTCTTTCTTTTTTTTTTTTTTTTTTTTTCCTTTTTCTTTTCTCATTCTTTTGAGAAATTAAAATGACAAAAACTACCAACATATGGTGTGGGAACAAGTTACTATGAGAAATATAGAAATTCAGGATTCAAATGTGAATTTATTTTTTACATGACTAAATGTAAATTGGGAACCCTGTAGAAGAGCGACCTTAATTTATGTATTGGCGCTTCTTCCTTGATGATGTTATTGGTCTTCTTTGGGTTTTTTTTGCACGTCTCGCTTCTCATAATATTGTCTTACAAATGTGTTGGTTACAAATAAATAAAAAAAAAAAAAAAAAAAAAAAAAAAGGTATCCATGACTACGATAGCAATAAGGTCAGATGGCTATAGTTAAGCATATATAAAGAAACTACACTTGCTGATATAACTCTAAAAAAAGCTTATATGTGTGGAAAATGAATCAAATGTAGCGATATTAAAGCAGAGTTAAAATTCTCTCAAAAGTGTAGTATCAGTGACTCTCTTAAATTGTCGTACTAATATTTTAATATACATATATAGCCTAAATATGCAGTTAATTATAATGGAATATACTAGTATTTGTCATTTTGGTGAAGTCAAACCTGATGATGACTCTGATTGTGGTAGAGACAAAATAATAATATAGATGGTTATCAAATACAAATCAATTCTATTGATTTTTTTGCCAGAAGTTAATTACATCACCTTCGATATTGAAACCTGCTGGTCTCCTTGTTTTGAGTTGAAAAATCCAGTATGCCTCCTGATAAAGGAGCCTACTGGATATGTCACCTCCTCTTTCTGGGTACCTAATTTGGTCGATAATCTGCCATTGAAAGCTATTAATATTTTTGTCATGTTTGAGAATAAAGTGACGTGCTAGATCTGAGCATTCAATCCCATTATCAATATTATTAAGGTGCTCACGAATTCGTGTTCGTGCCTCCCTGGTGGAGCAACCTACATACTGTTTCTTACAGGATGTACAATCTACTAAATAGATGACATTACTGGTACGGCAATTGGTACAGTTCTTTAAGGAGTAAACTCTCTGTGTAATCATGGACTGGAAACTCTTTGTTACACGGGTGCAACTACAGGCTATGCATTTATTAAAATGGCATTTATAGTGTCCCTTAACATGCAACCAGCTACTTGTGCTTGGCTTTTTCTTTAGCATGCTTGGTGATAACATATTCCCTAAAGTGCATCCCCTCCTGGCTACAAAATTACACCCAGATTGCACATAATCATTAAGGCTATCCTCTGCCGTAAGTATAGATAGATGTTTATTAATGATAGAACAAATTTCTCCATATTGGGGGCTATAAGTAGTAGAAAAGAGAGGTTTTGATTTATCAAAAGTATTACTCCTGGCAGAGTTATATCGTGTTGACAACATTGTTGACCTGTCAATACGCCTTACCTCTAAGAGGGCCCTATTGACTACTTTTTTATGGTATCCCCTTTCTAGGAGTTGAGTGGTCAAAATTTTGCTATTGGTTTCAAAGTCACTTTCGTTTGTACAATTGCGCTTCAGACGTATGAACTGACCCTTTGCTATCCCAAAACCAGTGTGTCTGGGATGATTACTATTGGCATGGAGAATTTTGTTACATGAAATAGGTTTGCGATAAAGATTGGTTACTACCTGGCCATTTTCAACATCACCTGTTAGTGTTAGGTCTAGATAAGAGGTCTGCTTAATATCGGATTCGAAAGTAAATTCCAATCCTACCTCATTCTGGTTAATGAAGGACACAAATTGTGATTTCTGTTCCTCAGTGCCAGTCCAGATGATCAACAGATCATCAATGTATCTTTTATAGGTGCTGATGTAATCCTGATATGGGTTTTCCTCTACATAGACGTGGGACCGCTCCCACCAAGCCATAAAAATGTTTGCATATGACGGTGCAAATTTGGCACCCATGGCGGTCCCACGTCTCTGGAGGAAATACTCATTCTCAAATTTGAAATAATTATGATGTAAAAGAAAATCTAATGCTTTAATTATAAATTCTTTGAGGGTATCATCATAACCACTTAGTTGATCTAAAAGTGATCTTACTGCCACAAGTCCTAGGTCATGCGGGATGGCTGAGTATAAACCAACCACATCAATTGTCAGCCAAGAACAATCCCCATTCCAAGCTACCTGTTCAAGACATTTAAGAAGATGCTTGGTGTCACGTAAATATGAGGGGATCTGTAGGACAATGGGCTGGAGGAATCTTTATCTATAAGTGACATCTTTCAACTATTGGAAAAGACTCTCTCACAGGAGTATAGGATCTGGTGGGATCAAAGGGTCAGTTCATACGTCTGAAGCGCAATTGTACAAACGAAAGTGACTTTGAAACCAATAGCAAAATTTTGACCACTCAACTCCTAGAAAGGGGATACCATAAAAAAGTAGTCAATAGGGCCCTCTTAGAGGTAAGGCGTATTGACAGGTCAACAATGTTGTCAACACGATATAACTCTGCCAGGAGTAATACTTTTGATAAATCAAAACCTCTCTTTTCTACTACTTATAGCCCCCAATATGGAGAAATTTGTTCTATCATTAATAAACATCTATCTATACTTACGGCAGAGGATAGCCTTAATGATTATGTGCAATCTGGGTGTAATTTTGTAGCCAGGAGGGGATGCACTTTAGGGAATATGTTATCACCAAGCATGCTAAAGAAAAAGCCAAGCACAAGTAGCTGGTTGCATGTTAAGGGACACTATAAATGCCATTTTAATAAATGCATAGCCTGTAGTTGCACCCGTGTAACAAAGAGTTTCCAGTCCATGATTACACAGAGAGTTTACTCCTTAAAGAACTGTACCAATTGCCGTACCAGTAATGTCATCTATTTAGTAGATTGTACATCCTGTAAGAAACAGTATGTAGGTTGCTCCACCAGGGAGGCACGAACACGAATTCGTGAGCACCTTAATAATATTGATAATGGGATTGAATGCTCAGATCTAGCACGTCACTTTATTCTCAAACATGACAAAAATATTAATAGCTTTCAATGGCAGATTATCGACCAAATTAGGTACCCAGAAAGAGGAGGTGACATATCCAGTAGGCTCCTTTATCAGGAGGCATACTGGATTTTTCAACTCAAAACAAGGAGACCAGCAGGTTTCAATATCGAAGGTGATGTAATTAACTTCTGGCAAAAAAATCGATAGAATTGATTTGTATTTGATAACCATCTATATTATTATTTTGTCTCTACCACAATCAGAGTCATCATCAGGTTTGACTTCACCAAAATGACAAATACTAGTATATTCCATTATAATTAACTGCATATTTCGGCTATATATGTATATTAAAATATTAGTACGACAATTTAAGAGAGTCACTGATACTACACTTTTGAGAGAATTTTAACTCTGCTTTAATATCGCTACATTTGATTCATTTTCCACACATATAAGCTTTTTTTAGAGTTATATCAGCAAGTGTAGTTTCTTTATATATGCTTAACTATAGCCATCTGACCTTATTGCTATCGTAGTCATGGATACCTTTGCTGCAATACCAAAGGGCAAACTAATTCATATTTTAAAATAAGCATTGTAAATCATTGCTACAGTTTAAAAACAATATGTCCCTTTGGTTGTGCGGTTTTGGTCACCCCATGCTTTTACTGTCCAAAAAGGTTTTACATTTTTAAATAGGTGCTTTGTTATTCTCAAATCTTTCAACCTCTTCCCTTTATGCAATATGTGAAATGATAAGTATAGAATCCATTTGAATACATGTCTGTTATTTACACCTTTGTATCACAGTTTAACCTGGAATGTTTAATTGTTTATTATGTTCAGCTGGGGCTCTGTCCTTTCAGTCACATGGGCTATTTAAGTCCAGTGCCTGTCTTTGCAGAGTGTGTCTATGAATAAGGCTAGTATGTAGCCGAAACGCGTAAGACAGCCCAGCATTTTGTTTTATGCTCACTTTGTTTTTATTCACTTTTTTCTTTTTTGGTTTCAAATAAATATGCATCATTAGAACTTTACAGTGCCTTGAAGACTCGCATGGTTTTTGCTCTCATTTACTGTTAAGGTAACAGAGTGCATCACAGTCCATGAAGAGAGTTACCAAGGGCCACCATAGCCCCATTGGAGACATATGACAAGGTAACAGAGTGCATCACAGTCCATGAAGAGAGTTGCCAAGGGCCACCATAGCCCCATTGGAGACATATGACAAGGTAACAGAGTGCATCACAGTCCATGAAGAGAGTTGCCAAGGGCCACCATAGCCCCATTGGAGACATATGACAAGGTAACAGAGTGCATCACAGTCCATGAAGAGAGTTACCAAGGGCCACCATAGCCCCATTGGAGACATATGACAAGGTAACAGAGTGCATCACAGTCCATGAAGATAGTTGCCAAGGGCCACCATAGCCCCATTGGAGACATATGACAAGGTAACAGAGTGCATCACAGTCCATGAAGAGAGTTGCCAAGGGCCACCATAGACCCATTGGAGACATATGACAAGGTAACAGAGTGCATCACAGTCCATGAAGAGAGTTGCCAAGGGCCACCATAGCCCCATTGGAGACATATGACAAGGTAACAGAGTGCATCACAGTCCATGAAGAGAGTTGCCAAGGGCCACCATAGCCCCATTGGAGACATATGACAAGGTAACAGAGTGCATCACAGTCCATGAAGAGAGTTGCCAAGGGCCACCATAGCCCCATTGGAGACATATGACAAGGTAACAGAGTGCATCACAGTCCATGAAGAGAGTTGCCAAGGGCCACCATAGCCCCATTGGAGACATATGACAAGGTAACAGAGTGCATCACAGTCCATAAAGAGAGTTACCAAGGGCCACCATAGCCCCATTGGAGACATATGACAAGGTAACAGAGTGCATCACAGTCCATGAAGAGAGTTACCAAGGGCCACCATAGCCCCATTGGAGACATATGACAAGGTAACAGAGTGCATCACAGTCCATGAAGAGAGTTACCAAGGGCCACCATAGCCCCATTGGAGACATATGACAAGGTAAAAGAGTGCAACAGGCACAACAATAAACTTTGAAAAAGGCCAAATGGCAACAATAAAAAAAAACATCAACATGTGGACGGAGGATTCTTATCTGCGACCTTGGAGCATCTCCAGATCCTCCACTTACTGGTCATCCTCTTCATCGTCCTGTGCATGTCCAGCTCCAGATTCAGGCATTGAACTTAATCGCATGATTTCACGCAGAGTCAAGTCCTGAACCCGGAGCTGGGCCTGCATGGTGTCGTTCATCCCTCTCAGGACAGTTGCGTTCCTCAATACGGCCTGCTCTACTCTTGCTATACCTTCTAGCATGAGCCATGCTGAGTCACAGCCTAAAATAAAGAATAAATTAAATATTAAGGATAATTACACAACAGACGCAAAAATAAGCAAAGATACATTGTCATCATAAAGACAAATCATTCTTTACATCAATTAGTTTAAATTGATTCTTTACACATGAAATATGTTATTCAGACAGACCGAAATCATTAAAGGGACAGTTTACTCAAACATGTTGTCCCCTTTAATTGGTTTTCGATGATCCACTTATACAGCTTGAGTGTATCAAATCTTGTTAAAGGATTTACATTGTACTTACATTAGCAATTTAAATATTTTAATTATACTGTGGTAGGCACACCTATCCTTAAACATTTTGGCATTTGAGGACAAGCTGTGTAAACATAGCAACCTGAAGAAATTACATTCCCACTGGGTTAGACAAGAGATAATGTATAAACATTTGTACATAAATTGTTGGATCCAAGTAGTGGTGATTGGTATATGTAGTGATATCAAATTAAAGGGACACTGAACCTAAATATTTAATTGACTGATTCAGATAGAGCATGACATTACAAATATTTAAAAATTACACATATTCTTTAAATGTTAGAATTCTATAGCTAGATTTTGAATGCAAGAATGTCGGTTTTTAGGGCAGGCCATATTTGTTTATCAACTTTGTTTGTCCCTGCTGGTTGATGGATACATTCATCCAACAATAAAGAAATGATGTCCACAATTATTTTCTATTTAAAATTAATTATAGGCATTTCTTTGTTTCAATAAAGATAGCAAGAGAATGAATAATAATTCATAAGAGTAGTAAATTATAAATTTGATTAACATTGCATGCTCTATTTGAATCACAATAGAAAATATTTACCTTCAGTGTACCTTTAAGTATCTTATAATGTTGATTTTGAATGATACTTACAGCTGTGCCTGGGAAGGACAATCCGACACCCAGGACAATGAAGGTTGAGACAGGGGGGAGGGATGGGATTGGCTTGGGGAGGGATGGGATTGGCTTGGGGAGGGATGAGCTGCTGCTCCGGGGTAGGCCGTACAGCTGGGGAGTGGGAAGTTGGGGTCTGGGCAGCTGTACGGGCCATAAAACGGGGAGAGCAGCGAAGGGGGTTGTAGGGGCGTTTTTTGGGAGGGGCAGGAAATGACAAATGGGAAGGGCCGGCAGGGGTCTGGGCATGGGCAGGAGTCTGGGCCTGGGCAGGGGTCTGGGCCTGGGCAGGGGTCTGGGCCTGGGCAGGGGTCTGGGCCTGGGCAGTGGTCTGGGCCTGGGCAGGGGTCTGGGCCTGGGTAGTGGTCTGGGCATGGGCAGGGGTCTGGGCCTGGGCAGTGGTTTGGGCATGGGCAGGGGTCTGGGCCTGGGCAGTGGTCTGGGCATGGGCAGGGGTCTGGGCATGGTCAGGGGACTGGGCAGGGGCGGAAACCAGATGACCAGAAGTGGCGGATCCATCTGAAAATTTAAAAAATATATATTATCATCTCATACATCATGAAATCAAATCAACGCATTTCAAATTGATTATGTTTTCAATATACTTCGAAGTGTGTTTGAATTTGTAAACAATTATGAAATGAGGATATGGTATGCATATAGGCACTCAGATGAATATCAATTACTGTCTGTACAATTATAACATTATTATTGTGTTTTGGCCTGGAATATGCATGTGACATAATGATGGCATGAATTATACATTTTTTAAAAAAAAATATTTTCATGCTGCCTGATATAGAAAGGGGGCAGTAGTGTATTTGAACAGACAAATAATATTCCTTTTTAAAGTGCAAAAGCTGTAGACTTTGAATGTCTTCAATGAAATGATTTCAAATAAAGCAACATGTTGGAAACATGATAGCTATATTTCACATACCATCAGACTCCAAGGCAGCCTCTTCCTCCTCCGTCACATATGTTAAATCAATCTCTGTAAAACATAACATGTTGTGTACACGTTAAGAACAGATATTATAACATATGTTACTGTTGTTCAAAGACACACATCAATGTTGCATTAAAGATATACACACCCAAAGTTATGATTTACATCATTTTGATGGAGCATACAAATTACATTAGATTTGTTATTCTCAATGATTCAGATTTTCGATGTATTGTTTGTATTAATTTAAAAATCATAAAAGCATAGTACATAGAACATTTAAGATTTCTCATGTGTGTATCACTTGATGACTGTTGTCAAAAATGAACATGGAAACAAACATATGCTATACATCTTCTGAATAACAAATGTGTAGACTAATAAAGTTTTAATTATTAATCTTTCAATATTAAAAGAAAATTAATATATAATCAGAAGAGAAAATTATATGTTTGTTTCAAATGTTATGCTTCATCAGAATCATGCTCATAATATTGATTACCAATACACCTTCAATGACATATAAATTAGTCAATGGACTTACCAGGAGACCGCAAAGGCGGCTCTGTGTCACTGCTGGATTCCTGTGGGATCCCCACACCAACTCTCTCTATGAATGATATAGATATATATTAGTAAACACATTTGGGATATCACTAAATCACATCTGTATCGAATTTTAAGATTAATCAACTTGAAAATGTGAAGAATAGAGCAGTCATTAAACAAAAAAATGCTTGATTGAATCAAGGGGATTCTGTTAAAAATGATGTATTGAACATATGTTTAATTTCAGACTATATTAGACATCAAACTCATCTCATACGATGCTATTGCATATCTAAATATACCCATTGATCAATGTTCTTAAAAGAATACACACAAACCACATTTTGAAGAACAGCTGTTGACAAATCTAAACAAACACATGTAGCACATCGAGCCATTTGTGCAATGTACAGTAATCTTGTTTAGGACACAACACATATTTATCACAATACAAAACCAAATTGATTAGTACAAATATGTAATCATGGTGCTGTTAGAGTATGCTGATATCTATAAAGTAACTCCAACAGTGAATATGTGAATTATATATCATTATTGTTTAATCCAAAGAATGTAAAGATGAATGAATCTATTGTTTATTAAAGGGACACTGACATGATTTACTTAAATCATTGATTTCTCTGTTCAAACTGTTCAAAATGATTTAACATTGACTCCTATTATAATTTTAATGTTGCTAAATTTTAATCTTAAAGGCACATAAGCAATATTGTATTCAATAAATATTGTTTGTTGAAGGTATCCACCAATCATCAATAAAAACCCAGGTTGGTCAACCAAAATTGAGATGCAGATAAACGTACATTCTTGATTTTAAAATACATTTAGCAATAGAATATTTCACATATGATGATAGTATTATATTTAAATGTTTATTAATATTGCATACTCTATCTGAATGACAACATTAATAATTGTAGCTCAGTATCCCTTTAATATAAAATTATATTGATTTGACAATGTTGGTGTTAATGAATTCTCTACTCCATATGTTGATGTAATGAATGGGATTGAGCATGCAATTCAAATCTAATATGTTATTTAAGGATATCCGAAGAATTATTTAATTTTCATCTATTAAAGGGACATTACATATAAATATTGAACAATGTGGATTTAGTATGTAATGTTCTGTCCATGTTTCTAAGACAAATGTCAATTAAAATGAGACATACCATACTGTGACAAGCCCTGCCTTAAGGATCCAGCAGCAACATCCATATCTGTAATATATTAAATGAGGATTGCATATCATTAATACAAATCATGACATGTTTAAAATCTTTACATTATTAGCAAATCAATTTAAAACTATTAATCCTTTGGTAGTCCCATGAGTTAATTGTTTCCTCAATTCAATTCATGATAAATATATCCTGTACTCTTATTTTCAATCAGTTGTGTTGTTTACTGTAGCTTTAATTATTTTTTGGTGTTATTTCATTCTCATCAATTGATGGGCATATGTTATAATTTATTTGGATTCTTCTTTTTTTTATTATGTATAATATTGAAAATAAGAATACTGTATTCTTCACATATATAATAATTCACATTTCATTTTGACCAACATGTATAAAGAAATGCCACTTACAGCAAAGCCATGTTAACGTGTATGCGCAATTCCATTTTCGCTATCATTGCGCAATGATTCAAAGCGGAATTACGCATCCGTCATTTGACCAACATGTATAAAGCAATGCCACTTACAGCAAAGCCATGTTAACGTGTATGCGCAATTCCATTTTCGCGATCATTGCGCAATGATTCAAAGCGGAATTACGCATCCGTCATTTGACCAACATGTATAAAGCAATGCCACTTACAGCAAAGCCATGTTAACGTGTATGCGCAATTCCATTTTCGCGATCATTGCGCAATGATTCAAAGCGGAATTACGCATCCGTCATTTGACCAACATGTATAAAGCAATGCCACTTACAGCAAAGCCATGTTAACGTGTATGCGCAATTCCATTTTCGCGATCATTGCGCAATGATTCAAAGCGGAATTACGCATCCGTCATTTGACCAACATGTATAAAGCAATGCCACTTACAGCAAAGCCATGTTAACGTGTATGCGCAATTCCATTTTTGCGATCATTGCGCAATGATTCAAAGCGGAATTACGCATCCGTCATTTGACCAACATGTATAAAGCAATGCCACTTACAGCAAAGCCATGTTAACGTGTATGCGCAATTCCATTTTCGCGATCATTGCGCAATGATTCAAAGCGGAATTACGCATCCGTCATTTGACCAACATGTATAAAGCAATGCCACTTACAGCAAAGCCATGTTAACGTGTATGCGCAATTCCATTTTCGCGATCATTGCGCAATGATTCAAAGCGGAATTACGCATCCGTCATTTGACCAACATGTATAAAGCAATGCCACTTACAGCAAAGCCATGTTAACGTGTATGCGCAATTCCATTTTCGCGATCATTGCACAATGATTCAAATCGAAATTACGCATCCGTCATTTGACCAACATGTATAAAGCAATGCCACTTACAGCAAAGCCATGTTAACGTGTATGCGCAATTCCATTTTCGCGATCATTGCGCAATGATTCAAAGCGGAATTACGCATCCGTCATTTGACCAACATGTATAAAGCAATGCCACTTACAGCAAAGCCATGTTAACGTGTATGCGAAATTCCATTTTCGCGATCATTGCGCAATGATTCAAAGCGGAATTACGCATCCGTCATTTGACCAACATGTATAAAGCAATGCCACTTACAGCAAAGCCATGTTAACGTGTATGCGAAATTCCATTTTCGCTCTGTGACGCATATTCTGTAGAGCGCAAGACACATCATTCCTAAGTCACTAATCTAAAATCAGATATCTAAACATCATATGTAGTGTATGTTGTGAGATCTGGATAGGTTTAGTATCTGACTATATACACATTTTTTGGTAAAAAAACAAATATTAAGATATTATATGAAGTTGGATAATTACCTGGTTCAGATTCTCCATCTCCTCCCAGGCCACCGGACGGAGAAGCAGCTGCCCTGGCCCCCGCGTCAGGACTTTCAGATCCCGCAGCTGGGAGGGAAGAAGAGGAGGCCGAGGATGGCGAGGATCTGAATCTTTTGGGGACCCGGAGATTGAGGAGCTCGCATAAAGTCACCTCATAAGGGAGTAGGTACAGTTTCCGCGGGCCTCTCTTTTGCCACCTCTTTTACGGGCTTGTACCCAGTCCCTTATGAGGTTGACTTTTTTTGTTAACCGCAACCTCATATCTCCGAATCTCCTCATGATCTGATCCTGGGTCCTCTGGACGTCACACACCAATCTAACCGCATTGGTGATAGACTCCCAGAGGGCCTTCTTAACAGGCGCATCTGTCAACCTCCTCTTGTTCCCAAACAGCTGGGGATAAAAGTCCTTGACGGCGTGGACCAGTGCAGCGCTCTCCTCCTTGGTGAACCTGGGAGCTGACATGCCTGCTGGGTTGTAGAATTTTTGGTGAAAAAACTATCAGATATACTGCCTGCAGGCATTAGAGAACTGACAAAGATGGCAACGTGTAATGGACTTTTATATGGTGAAGTAAACATGAGATGCACCATGGGACAAGTTATCTGTACATCTGATTGGATAAAAGTTTGAAATATTTTTAGAATGTCTGTGAGACCATCCTGACAAAAAGTTGTGTTTGTGTGATGAACTCTGATTGGCCGTTCCTTAATGTTTCATATCTTAGTAACTTCCTTACACATACCTCATGGTGGTGCTGTTACTTCATTTTTCATGTAGACTTATTTGTAACTCATGGGCCTGTCATGCGGATATGTGTGACGCAGATTTAATATCCGTGATCCGTTAAATATTAATGATTAAATTCTCTTTAAAATCTAATACTGTCACATTATTAAATGTTGTAGACATTTCTCGGTTTAATAACGGTCTGTTTCTTTAATACAAATACACATTTAATATTGTATGTCTTTATTGTTCATAAAATCAATTTATTGACTTATTGTGAAGTATTGATATTGCTCTATTAAATGTATTTCATAATGCACATTGATTGTGTGCTATTGCGTGACATTAGACTCTAATGTTTAAAGATGCTAATCTGGTGTTTCAAGATGCGTTTCCCACGCAATATTTCTGAATGTTCAAATTCAGGTTATAATGTCAGTAGCTTGGATAATCTGTTTATAAATGTAAAACTACAGGTTTGTTTGTTATTAGTAAATAAACCTCGAGCTTGTATTTGTCTGAAGTGCTCATATATGTTATTGTGCAATGGCGTCTTTATTTTTAAATAGACATTACAAACAAACAATTGTATCAAATGATCTGTAGAGATAGAAGATTGTTTAGACTTTAAAATGTAAATCAATTTATCTTAGTATTTAGATATCCTCAACAGAAGAAATTTAAATGCACATGGTTGAGACAATCACATAAGGCATCTCTGTGCATCCACCAATCTTCATCTACTGAGCCTATCTCGATATGCTTTTCAAGCAAAGTATGTCAAGATAGGAAGAGAAGTAAATACACTATTTAAATCTCTTAAAGGGACACTGTCCAAACAAATTTGGCGTTGGTGATTCAGATTGAGCATGAAATGTTAATCAACGTTATAATTTAATCCGATTCTCAAATATTAACAATTATCTTGTTATCTTTCTTTGCAAATCAATAATGATATTTGAGATTACGGACAATTGTTTCAAAAAACCTGGGTTGTCCTTGATGATTGTTGGATAAATGAATCCACCACAAAAAACAAAGTTCAGTCCAGAGTACTGAAGCAAATAAATTATCTTTTGAATGCCTTATTTTTAAAGTAATGATAGCAACATCACAAGGAGCATTCATAATATGAGACAATTTTTAAAGTTGCTTAAAATAGAATACTCATTCAGAATGTATAAATCATTAATTTTTTTAACTGTCTCCCTTTAAGTATATTTTGAGTTCATGTCCCTTTAAATAAACATTTCACAATAATGCTTGAAATATCAGAAACCTAGGCACCTTCCTTTTGATAAAATAGTATAACATATGAGTAAATAAAATTTAGATTAACTTCTGGATTGTTTTACACACTGACTGAAATATATATTGTAAAGGAGGTATTTTGGAGTCTTCAGCTTAGAGGGACATTAAGCTATATGTTATGTATGCATTTTGGATAAGATTATAATATTTGAACAACTTAATATGTTTTGGTATTCAATCATTAGATTGTAATTATATATATTTTTGGATTAAATACATATCTACATAGGCTATTTTGATGCTGATTGTTGGTTGCACATAGATACCTTATGTAATTGACTAAGATATGTGCATTGATGTTTTTTTTTCAAAGTATATTTAAAGACTGAATGTAATTCTATAGTACTTTCTAAATATGTTTAAATTATTTTATGAATTATTTAAAAATCAATACACAATATACTTTGTGAATGTCCCTTTAAGGACAAAAACATTTGTAATGTTGATTTAACATTGTCAAAATAAACTAAAGGGGAATGAAAATTATATATAGATATGTGATGTCTAACCCAAGAGGTAAGATTTTAAAAACTACATAATATTATTACCTATAGTTAAATGACTCCACTAGAAAATCAAATCGATTAACCTGCCATCCAATAACTAGCTTGTGAAAAATATCAAGTTAAATGACCTACCATTTATAAATGTAAAAATTAAAATAATTTAGCAAATAATGTTTTGAAATACCTAAGGAAGATACAAGATCTTATAAAATTAATTTTACATTCAACAACACTGTCACTTTAATGTAATTGAACCACTTCCCCTTCTTAAAAGTGAAAACAAATAATTTTTGAGAAATTGACTACATATCCGAAATTATTTTAACATCTAAGAATTTCAAAAGAAAAGCATCGATGGATCTCACTCCCCAATGAATGTTAAAAAAGATAGTTTAATGTAATATTCTCGGAATCAGTGGATTTTCCACAATTAATGCATTATTTGATCTTATGCATGTGCTTGTCAAATAGACAACTACCAGTCATGGGAGTCAAATTGTTTTTTATTGACAGATTATATGGATATTTATTATAATCTGTTCCAAAGAGTGTATTTAATACTAAAATGTTTATTATTACCATTTTAAAATTTAATAGTTTCTGAACCAAAAAGAAAAATATATTCCTGGAAGTCATCAGATGCCAATCTGAAATTAAATTTTTTTTTTAACAAAGTTAATACACACGTAGTCAAAGATTCATAAAATACATTTACAATCATCTTGTGTCTATGCTCTAACTTTGTTCAACATTTTTTTAAGATATTTATTAATTAAATTTAAAAAAATAAAAAATAAAAAACCATTATATTGTGTAATAAAAAAAAAAAAAAATCTGATTTTCTAATTATACATAATAATGTATATCACATTTCAATAATATATATGTTGAACATAAATGTCATATTTCATGTCCATTCAAATACCTTTATATCAACTATAATATGTATTCCTTTTTCTGATTGTGATCCCTAAATATCTAATGATGAAATATGTATGACTAATGTATGTAAGCTACCAATAATCAACATTCTTCCTGTGATTCTTAACTAGCATGCATTGGTACACCAACCTGGATAATGCATGGTCTTTGAAAGTCAATTCAGGGGTAAACAGTTGATCTTCAATAGGTGTCTTATTCATCATTTCAAAAATAGAGGACTGTGAAATCCCATCTAAAAATTAGAAAATCATCTAAGTGTCTGATTGTGATCCCTAAATATCTAATTAAGAACTAAATATGACTAATGTATGTAAGCTACTAATATTCAACATTCTTCCTGTGATTCTTAACTAGCATGCATTGGTACACCAACCTGGATAATGCATGGTCTTTGAAAGTCAATTCAGGGGTAAACAGTTTATCTTCAATAGGTGTCTTATTCATCATTTCAAAAATAGAGGACTGTGAAATCCCATCTAAAAATTAGAAAATCATCTAAGTGTCTGATTGTGATCCCTAAATATCTAATTAAGAACTAAATATGACTAATGTATGTAAGCTACTAATATTCAACATTCTTCCTGTGATTCTTAACTAGCATTCATTGGTACACCAACCTGGATAATGCATGGTCTTTGAAAGTCAATTCAGGGGTAAACAGTTGATCTTCAATAGGTGTCTTATTCATCATTTCAAAAATAGAGGACTGTGAAATCCAATCTAAAAATTAGAAAATCATCTAAGTGTCTGATTGTGATCCCTAAATATCTAATTAAGAACTAAATATGACTAATGTATGTAAGCTACTAATATTCAACATTCTTCCTGTGATTCTTAACTAGCATGCATTGGTACACCAACCTGGATAATGCATGGTCTTTGAAAGTCAATTCAGGGGTAAACAGTTGATCTTCAATAGGTGTCTTATTCATCATTTCAAAAATAGAGGACTGTGAAATCCCATCTAAAAATTAGAAAATCATCTAAGTGTCTCCAATAGGATGCCTCAACAGCCTTATTCTATCAAATAGTTGGCACTTACCATGTGAACATGTCTTTGTATGGTTTTCAAGGTCAGCAGATTTGAAAGATAATGCCAGACATGATCCCATTGGTATACTTCAATTTCAATCTTGGCTTTTTCCACTGTCAGTCTGGGCAATCTTCACTGTCAGGCTTCGAATTCTTCCCTTTCAGTCTTTAGATTAAGTCAGCTCCCTAATGGCATAAAAAGTTTATTCAAAATTACTACAAGTGTGTGAATCATTTCTGTAGCCCTCTCCCACCCCCCATTTCATAAGAAATTTCTGTCACTAGCTTACTGTGTAGCATCTTGTGTTATGTTCTATCAAGTGTGAAGATGAGTCATATTGAGCAGAACAAACCTCTAATGTGTGACATTGAACCATAGTCATGCTAGAGGATCCCTTTCTGAGTATTTACATTTTAAGTAATGTGTAAACTAAATACTAGTTTATAAAATGTATGCCATATGATGTATTTGTGTACAATTCATGCCAGCAACAGTCCAGACATTTATACTTACCAGCTGATGTCCTCTTTAAAAACCAGGTGGCAAAGACTCGCTACAGGACCCAATGGCCAGAGCATCACCTATATTAATAAATGAAACACATTTTTAGCATTTGATGAACAATCCTAACATGTTTGCACAATTCTCTACTTATCATTTCCCTAGAGTTCACATCTATTGATAATACTCCAATCTAACTTCTATTCTTTACCGTCTAAAGTTGCGGTTGATGATGTCTGCTCTGACATTGAGCCCCTCGTCCCGGAATGGCCCCTCTAGAACAGGATCATCCTCCTCATCTCTGAGGAGTTTTCTGTCCGGCCGGACGGCCTGCAGCATCCCAGCCCGCTGTGCAATATTATGCAGGACGCTACAGGCTACAACGATCTTAGCCACCTTCTTTGGGTTGTACTGGAGGGCTCCTCCCGACCTGTCCAGGCACCTGAACCTCATCTTCAGGAGCCCGAACATCCGTTCAACCACCGCCCTGGTTCTCTTATGAGCCCTATTGTAGCGCTCCTCAGACACATCAGTCGGGCTACGCAAGGGGGTAATGAGCCAAGGCCGGCTCATGTACCCAGAATCACCTATAAATTATGAACAGAACATAATTCTAACAGAATCCTCAAAATAGTATTTGTAGTACAATAAAAAGTTTTGTACACGATAATCCATTAACAAATGTTTCTTTTAAATTTAAAATATCTAGTTCAATATTATTCTCTATCTTCCCATTTCAGCTAAGACATGCTACATATGCGTATTTCTTCTAAATCAAGCCTTGTGTAAAATGCTAACTACATGGTTACATTACATTCTCTATCTGAGCATTTATGGTAAGACATGCTACATATCTGCATTGAACTAAAAGGCATTAGCGGAAAGAGACAATGACATGGTTAAATTGCATTAGCTAATATCTTCCCATTTCAGCTAAGACATGCTACATATGCGTATTTCTCCTAAATCAAGCCTTGTGTAAAATGCTAACTACATGGTTACATTACATTCTCTATCTGAGCATTTAAGGTAAGACATGCTACATATCTGCATTGAACTAAAAGACATTTGCGGAAAGAGACAATTACATGGTTAAATTGCATTAGCTAATATCTTCCCATTTCAGTTCTGACATGCTACATATGCGTATTTCTCCTAAATCAAGCCTTGTGTAAAATGCTAACTACATGGTTACATTACATTCTCTATCTGAGCATTTAAGGTAAGACATGCTACATATCTGCATTGAACTAAAAGACATTAGCGGAAAGAGACAATGACATGGTTAAATTGCATTAGCTAATATCTTCCCATTTCAGCTAAGACATGCTACATATGCGTATTTCTCCTAAATCAAGCCTTGTGTAAAATGCTAACTACATGGTTACATTACATTCTCTATCTGAGCATTTAAGGTAAGACATGCTACATATCTGCATTGAACTAAAAGTAGACATTAGCGGGGGGAAAATATATGGTTAAATTGCATCCTATAGCTGAACATTACGCTAACATTTTAAAACTACAGTGGCAATTGTCAAACTAATTAACCATGTTGTGCACAAATACTCACCAACGAGATAACCAGGGGGCATTTGTCTTTCCTCAAACTGTCTCCACAGGGACGACAGAGAGAGGATGCGGGCATCATGACTAGCCCCTCCAAAATTCGCACGCACATGCATAATCCTCATCTGTGCGTCACAAACATACTGCACGTTGAGGCTATGAAAATGTTTGCGATTTCTGAAGGGCGAGTCATCAATTGGAGCATGCAGCGCAATGTGGGTACAATCTATGGCTCCCAAGACATTGGGCAATTGAGCAATATCAAAGAATTCCCACTTCAGGCGCCTCCAATCACCATCATTCTGTGGGAATCCTATGTATTGCTTACTGATACGTACCATGGCGTCCAGAAAGTTATCAAACACCCCAGAGAATGTACCTTGAGCCAGGCCATGCATGTACAGTTCTCCGGATTGAAAACTCCCGGAGGCCAGGACGTATAGACAGCTTAGCATCTTACTCATGGCGGGAACAGCAGTCCTTATTCTTATACGTGGCTCCAAATGAGGTTTAAGAAGATCGTAAAGGCAAATGAGCTGTTCGCGATCGAGCCGATACTTATCATAAACCTCAAAGTCGCTCATGTTTTCCAAGGTGGGTCTCACCCTGTAGACACGGGGACCTCGAACCAGATGACCCCTTCGTCTCAGTCTGAGCCGCCGAGGCTGCCTGATTCGACCAACAGCTAGTTCGCCAATAGCAGCACCAGCAGCGTCTACCATGTCATCGTCATCCATCTTTCAAAACAGCGTAACAAGGTAAGCACTTGATCTGATGTGGATCACAAGTGATGCATTGGCCATGTTGTTTGGGGGATTTATAGTACAATTAGTCCAATGGTAGTGAGTTTGTAATGATTGCTGATTGTATTCACCTGTTTGTACAGGGAGTGCAGAATTATTAGGCAAATGAGTATTTTGACCACATCATCCTCTTTATGCATGTTGTCTTACTCCAAGCTGTATAGGCTCGAAAGCCTACTACCAATTAAGCATATTAGGTGATGTGCATCTCTGTAATGAGAAGGGGTGTGGTCTAATGACATCAACACCCTATATCAGGTGTGCATAATTATTAGGCAACTTCCTTTCCTTTGGCAAAATGGGTCAAAAGAAGGACTTGACAGGCTCAGAAAAGTCAAAAATAGTGAGATATCTTGCAGAGGGATGCAGCACTCTTAAAATTGCAAAGCTTCTGAAGCGTGATCATCGAACAATCAAGCGTTTCATTCAAAATAGTCAACAGGGTCGCAAGAAGCGTGTGGAAAAACCAAGGCACAAAATAACTGCCCATGAACTGAGAAAAGTCAAGCGTGCAGCTGCCAAGATGCCACTTGCCACCAGTTTGGCCATATTTCAGAGCTGCAACATCACTGGAGTGCCCAAAAGCACAAGGTGTGCAATACTCAGAGACATGGCCAAGGTAAGAAAGGCTGAAAGACGACCACCACTGAACAAGACACACAAGCTGAAACGTCAAGACTGGGCCAAGAAATATCTCAAGACTGATTTTTCTAAGGTTTTATGGACTGATGAAATGAGAGTGAGTCTTGATGGGCCAGATGGATGGGCCCGTGGCTGGATTGGTAAAGGGCAGAGAGCTCCAGTCCGACTCAGACGCCAGCAAGGTGGAGGTGGAGTACTGGTTTGGGCTGGTATCATCAAAAATGAGCTTGTGGGGCCTTTTCGGGTTGAGGATGGAGTCAAGCTCAACTCCCAGTCCTACTGCCAGTTTCTGGAAGACACCTTCTTCAAGCAGTGGTACAGGAAGAAGTCTGCATCCTTCAAGAAAAACATGATTTTCATGCAGGACAATGCTCCATCACACGCGTCCAAGTACTCCACAGCGTGGCTGGCAAGAAAGGGTATAAAAGAAGAAAATCTAATGACATGGCCTCCTTGTTCACCTGATCTGAACCCCATTGAGAACCTGTGGTCCATCATCAAATGTGAGATTTACAAGGAGGGAAAACAGTACACCTCTCTGAACAGTGTCTGGGAGGCTGTGGTTGCTGCTGCACGCAATGTTGATGGTGAACAGATCAAAACACTGACAGAATCCATGGATGGCAGGCTTTTGAGTGTCCTTGCAAAGAAAGGTGGCTATATTGGTCACTGATTTGTTTTTGTTTTGTTTTTGAATGTCAGAAATGTATATTTGTGAATGTTGAGATGTTATATTGGTTTCACTGGTAAAAATAAATAATTGAAATGGGTATATATTTGTTTTTTGTTAAGTTGCCTAATAATTATGCACAGTAATAGTCACCTGCACACACAGATATCCCTCTAAAATAGCTATAACTAAAAACAAACTAAAAACTACTTCCAAAACTATTCAGCTTTGATATTAATGAGTTTTTTGGGTTCATTGAGAACATGGTTGTTGTTCAATAATAAAATTAATCCTCAAAAATACAACTTGCCTAATAATTCTGCACTCCCTGTATGTGAGCGGCGCGAATGCTTTCACAGTGGGCGTTTATTTGTTGTTTGCTGAAATGTTATTTTCCAACAATGAATCTCAATGTGAAAGTGTCAAATATCACACATACAGTGCATGTTTGTAATGTTTGTTCATATGCGTAATAAATATTTCTTAAACGCGATGTTATAGTAACAAGCACACGTCCAGGCTAACATGAATGAAAGTGCATAGTTGTGTATAATGTGCATCGAATGTGATCGATCAATGTTGCTGCAATATTGTTTGTAAACGATAAAGTAACAGCTGCCATCTGTAGTATTGTATATATAAGTGATTGCCGAGCTGTCAATATTGTATGCGTCCCTTTCAAATCGCAATAATAATTCCGAACTTCCCGTCTGCCATCTGTAGTATTGTATATATAAGTGATTGCCGAGATGTCAATATTGTATGCGTCTCTTTCAAATCGCAATAATAATTCCGAACTTCCCGTCTGCCATCTGTAGTATTGTATATATAAGTGATTGCCGAGATGTCAATATTGTATGCGTCCCTTTAAAATCGCAATAATCATTCCGAACTTCCCGTCTGCCATCTGTAGTATTGTATATATAAGTGATTGCCGAGATGTCAATATTGTATGCGTCCCTTTAAAATCGCAATAATAATTCCGAACTTCCCGTCTGCCATCTGTAGTATTGTATATATAAGTGATTGCCGAGCTGTCAATATTGTATGCGTCCCTTTAAAATCGCACTAATACTGAAGAACTTCCGGCTGTCATCTGTAGTATTGTATATATAAGTGATTGCCGAGATGTCAATATTGTATGCGTCCCTTTAAAATCGCACTAATACTGAAGAACTTCCCGTCTGCCATCTGTAGTATTGTGTATATAAGTGATTGCCGAGCAGTCAATATTGTATGCGTCCCTTTCAAATCGCACTAATACTGAAGAACTTCCCGTCTGCCATCTGTAGTATTGTGTATATAAGTGATTGCCGAGCAGTCAATATTGTATGCGTCCCTTTCAAATCGCACTAATACTGAAGAACTTCCCGTCTGCCATCTGTAGTATTGTATATATAAGTGATTGCCGAGCTGTCAATATTGTATGCGTCCCTTTAAAATCGCACTAATGGGGGGCGGAGCTAGCCTTAGAGCGGAGCAGACGTGGTGTGAAAGAGCTCCTGCAGAAATTTGTGATTAAGGCTGTTTAAAAGTTTCAAACTACATTGAATCAAGAGCTATTTTGGTGTGTGCGGTAGTCGGAAGCTCTGTAGCAGTGACAGACTGAGGGATCCTCTTTATATCCCTCCTGGTGGGGAAGTAATTAGAACCGGAGCCGCAGGGGACCATCGGGCATACCGGGACTCACAGATCCCGCAGGATCAATCTCCCCTTCTACATACAGGAGAAGAATAGTGGTGCTGGTGAGTCAGAGGGACATTGGGGAATAGAACTGCAGTTACTGGGGCTAAGAACTAGGCAGAATTCAAAAGGCGCGAAAAAGCGCCATAGCTGTGTGACGTCACAGCAGGACACTGAGCGCAACCGGAAGAGAAAGTGGGACGCGGCAGAGAGAGAGGTGTTAGAGCTGCGCACTTAGATCTAACTAGACCTCCGGTGCTCACAGACTGCAGTAGACCTCCTGTCTGGGGCAGCGAACTACAACACTAATAGACACCAAGAGCGTTGTTTACCCTGCCATATAAGATCACTGCATGAAGTGAGGGAGCCACAGTAGTCTCAAGTTTCAACCTGCAGCATCACCTAAATAAGCAGGACACACACAATATCGCCTAAATACAATAGAGACAGAGGTGTTAAGGAAATTCTATGCAAGCCCAGTAACAACAACACTAATCACCTATAGGTTAATAAAGTGAAATAAACACCATCCAGCACTACTTGCAAATCTCTTTTTCTGTGTCACAGTATAAGGATATCCCAGAAAGCTCTTTTCTCCCTTTATTTTGACCTCTGGTGGGTTGGGTCATTTGCAACTTGGTGGGCACTAAACTAAGTGACTTTACTTATCTAAACAACAGATTTACCACCACCTATAAAAACAACTCTTAACTAAAAGACCCAGTAACCACCACAATCTTTGTTTGCGACATTCTGGGCTACCCGCACCCCCTGAAGAAGTATATATACAGTAACATAGTGGAGGGGTAATACTACAGCTAATTTAACCTCTAACGTTCTGCTCTCCAGCTTATGCTTAATCTAACAACAATAAGCTTATACTTTTCTATCAGCAAGATATAATAGATCAAGAATATATATGACATAACATGTGAATCACATATTGACTCTTATGGGGGGACAAGATGAGCACGATATGGAAAACCCACAACATTAAAATAAATCTCTATGTGAACTGAGATCAGAAGACATACCTCTTGCTATCTTAAAGAAGATACCTGCCTATGCAACATAACTATTGTCAAGTCTGGAATATAAATTTCTTGCTGTTTAGGAGCTTAATAAGCGCAACTTTGGGCCCAAGGGAGACTAAAATTGCCAAGAAACAGCATAACAGCTCTGTGTGCTTAAGTCTATAGTTCTCTATACTGCATTTGTCAGATATCAAGATGGCCACTAGGAGGCCCACAAAGGGTGACAAAACCATAAAATCTTCAACGGTGTCTACATTTTTCAAACCCTCCCAAACAAATAAGCAGCCGCTAGAAACTGAAGCAGATGAGGACTCAGACACTGATTCACAACAACAAATACCAGACCAAAGCCCGCTAACTAAGGCTGATCTTAGAAATCTAGTATCAAAAAAGGACATTGCAGACAATTTCGAAAACCTTTGGGAGAAAATCGACTCCATACACTCAACCGTTACTACCAGCCTATCTGAAATAAAATCTGACCTACATGATATGGGTAATAGAATTGAAACACTGGAAGATCAAAAGGACTCGATGGTCGAACAAATGGATGAAATGTCCCAAACTATATCCTCACAACAACAGTCACTAGAGGAATTTCAAGATAAATTGGAGGATCTGGAGAACAGGAGCAGGAGGAATAATATTCGCCTTAAAGGGGTTCCTGAAGAGGTGAGCCCTACAGAAATTCCAGCCTATCTTACCCAACTCTTCACTAGCATCACCAACTCTCCAGCTGATTATATCTTTCACATAGAAAGAGCACACAGGGCACTAAAGGCCAAACCTAAACCAGATCTACCCCCAAGAGACATTATAATCAAATTGACATTCTTCCCGGACAAAGAGAAAATTTTACAGGCAGCCAGAAAACAACCAACATTCAAATACCAGGGTAACGTTATACAATTTTACCAAGATCTCAGTATTAGGACACTACAAAGAAGAGGAGCCCTACGTCCCCTTACCAACTTGCTCAGAAAGCATCAGATCCCATATAGATGGGGATTCCCATTTGCCCTGTATATCATGAAGGACTCTAAAACGATCACACTAAAAGACCCAGAAGATATACCCGAGATCTGCAAGATCTTAGATCTAGAGACTCCCATCACCCCAAATATAACGGCAGCCCCAGAGAAGAACAGAAATCCAGACAGACACCCAGATTTATCTAAATGGCAGAATATTAATGCTAAAAAACAAAAAGTTAAAGAAACAAGAGGAAAAATCTCATAAACGAAATCATATCCACTTCACAACTACAAAGAAGTAAAACAAATTTTTTGTGGAGCCTGAGGACAACAGAGAGGGGTTGAATGGGCCATGAGCAGAGATAGCTTTAGATCACCCTATAAGTGTCTTCAACCTTGGTTCATCAGGTCCCTATCTGACACTCACCATTCCTAATGGATCCCTGCCCTCAGAGACTCCAGCTCAACCATTCTTTCAAAAAAGACTCTTAATGTTGTGGGAATATAGCTTCCCCCCGAACAGAATAAGACACGATACTTTCATGTATATTGTTAGGATATATCATAGTATCCCCCCTAGAAGTCCCAATGTTGGGGACCCTATACTGTTATTTATTATGTTATTAATGTTGTATTTTTTTCCTAGTTTCCCATCCATTCCCAGTGATGACACATCTCTTACCACCATCTGTACCCTAGATCAGCTACCACGCCATACTTTAAAATACCAGGCCAACAACTTACAGGTAACGAAATGCTTCTTACATCACACTAACACAGATAAACCACCATGATTCCCAAACTGAAAATATTATCCCATAATGTTAGGGGATTAAACACGGACGTAAAGAGGCGGATGGCAATGACACAATACAATTCATTACATGCCAACATCTTATTTCTACAGGAGACTCACCTGATTAAAGATAAAATCCCAAAATACTGGGCTAGACATTTCAATACTCATTTCCACTCAACAGCTAATTCAAAAAAAAGAGGCACATCCATTCTGATACACTCTTCTCTCAATTTCATACAAGAGGATATAATTGCAGACACTGAAGGGAGATATATTATAGTAAAAGGAAGGATTTCAGACACCGAAATCACCTTATGCAACGTTTATGCTCCGAACGAAAATCAACACAGCTTCTTTCAAAAACTCTCACACTTACTCACACAGTGGTCTCACACCAAATTATTCTTAGCAGGAGACTTCAACATCACCACGTCGACCATTAGATCAGATGACACTAAACCCTTAACCAACAAACAAACTAGGCACAATCGTATAGTGAAATCAATACAAGAAACCCTTTTGCCTCACTCTCTAATAGATTCCTGGATAACATTATATGGCTTGACCAATGACACAACATTTTATTCGGCAGCACATAAAACTTATATCAGATTGGACTACATATATGTCAGTCAAATACTTCAGCCCCTCTTACTAAATTCTCAAATCCATGCTTGCGTATGGTCTGATCACTCAATTATCACCCTACAGGTGGATGGTCTAAGTGATCCAAAAAGAAGTAAAACGTGGACCTTCGATAAGTCATACCTCAGAAATCCCCAAACACACGATAATGTGCTTAAACTACTGAATGAATATTGGCATCTAAACACAAACACAGTAACAAATCCAGGGATTACCTGGGCTGCTCATAAAGCGGTCCTAAGGGGGATACTTATCAAGGAGAAATCGCTACAGATTAGACAATTTAGACAACAGATAAAACAGCTCCACACAGAAATTGAAGACCTAGAAAGGCGTCACAAACACACTAAGACTACAGCCATCCTAAAAACTCTCCACTCGAAAAAATCAGTACTAGCTACACTCCTCCACTCACAAGCCACTAGAGCCATACAGAACCGACAAGCACAATATTTTATATTTGCAAACAAACCAGATAGATACATGGCGCATAAAATCCGGGAGCGCTGTAGAGCCTCAGTGATCTCCCTAATTGAGACACCTAACAACACAACAACTTCGCACCCACAAGAGATTGTAGATACTTTTGCGACATACTATGGCGACCTCTATGATGGGAGGAAAGTCATTCACACTTTAGAGACAGAGACACTTACTTCGACTTTCTTTAACCACAATCTACTTCGAACCATATCCAAAGATCAGAGAGACGCATTAAATACCCCCATAACCACTATAGAAATAATAGGGGCTATCAAAGATCTGAAGCCGGGGAAGGCGGCGGGGCCGGATGGCTTTCCAGGCGAATATTATAAGCTTTTCAAAGTAGCACTGATCCCACACCTACTTAAATTTTGTAACCATGTTATGGAAGGGGGACCCATTCCACCTGAGCTCCTGGCTGCGAAAATAGTAGTAATCCCCAAACCAGGAAAGGACCATAAAAAATGCCAAAATTATCGCCCAATATCCCTTATTAATCAAGACCTCAAGATATTTACAAAGATATTAGCTAACCGATTTAAACACATCATACCGCATCTGGTCCACCCAGACCAGGTGGGTTTCATTAAAGGAAGGGAAGCCCCAGACAACATACGCAAAGTCACTAATTTAATCCAAACCCTAAAAGAATCACATACGCCTTCCCTTCTCCTATCATTGGATGCAGAGAAGGCATTCGATAGAATTGATTGGAATTACATGTTTCTAGTGCTACATAAGATGGGTTTTGAGGGAGCAATAGTGAAGGCCCTGAGAGCTATCTATTCAGCGCCAGGAGCTCAGGTATCATCGGCGGGATACAAATCCCAACCCTTTCCTATCCGCAACGGGACCAGGCAGGGGTGCCCCCTTTCTCCACTTCTTTTTGCTCTGTGCATAGAGCCTCTAGCCGCTAAAATCAGATCAAACAAAGATATAACAGGAGTAAAGACAGACACCAGGGAATATAAATTAGCCTTATTTGCGGATGATATCCTACTAACTATGACGAACCCCCTAATATCGCTGCCCAATCTTTATCAAACTTTAGAGACTTTTTCTAGTATTTTAGGCTTCAAAATAAACACAGAGAAATGTGAGGCACTTCCCATTGAGATACCCCGTCACACTCAGACACTTTTAGAATTCAATTTCAAATTTAAATGGATGAAACACTCCTTAAAATACCTGGGAATCCACTTGACAGCATGCCCTATGCAACTCTATAAAGCAAATTATACGCCATTGTTTAAACAAATTAGAAAAGATTTATTAAAATGGAAATCTTATAAATTTTCATGGATGGGTAGGGTAGCTGCGGTTAAGATGACCACTTTACCGAGAATTCTATACCTATTTAGAACTTTACCTATTAAGATAGTTATAAAAGACCTAGAAGCATTACAAAAAGACATACTTATATACATTAGAGGAGATAAGACAAACAGAATTGCGAAATCCATACTTAATAGGCATAAGAAATTGGGAGGTATTGGGGCCCCTAATTTAATAGAATATTACAAAGCAGCCCGATTAGCACAAGATAGCTTACTCCTAAAAAGAAATAAGGAAATAATATGGCCTACATTAGAAGCAACCTTAGGCGGCTGGGGCGAAACTGATACAATTATTTGGGAACCAGTGAAAGTACAGTCTGCTCAGAAGACTACTAACCCCTACACTACTAACCTCACAATCGATATGTGGAAAGAAGCAAAAACAAAATACAACCTCATGCCACAACACTCTTTGTATACACCGATAAGATATATACTGCCCAGTGAAATATGGGCACAACTGCAGAAATGGGAAAATAAGGGGTTATACAGAGTGGCAGATTTCATGGAGGGCGGAGGACCTCTTACATTTACCCAACTTCAGACAAAACTGAGCCCCCTGACGCCACATTGGTACATGTACTTACAAATATACTCAGCGATCCGATCATACCTGAAAATGCCTAGAAATAATAGCACTACACCATTAGAAACCTTATGCAAATCCGAGGAACGTGACAAACATACTATTTCTACCCTATATGTGGCCATTCAGACCTCACATTCCAACATAAAAACTACCACCATGTTAGCCTGGGAAAGAGAACTACATATCAGTAAAGAAATTAAAGATTGGGAGAGAATTTTCCAAAATGCAGAAAAAGGGTTGATAAGTGTAGACCTTAAGGAAAATGTTGTTAAGACAATATACAGATGGTATTTAACACCCACAAGAACAGCTCATATGAACAAACAAGGAAGCACCTTATGTTACAGAGGATGCGGTGAAATAGGTACATATAGGCACATGTGGTGGGACTGCAAGGAAGTAGCGGGGATATGGAAGCAACTCTCTTCTTTCCTTAGTCGACTCTTAAATGAAGATATAGATCTTACAATCCAACATGCTCTCCTACATATTCATATGGGTAGACTCAACAAACATATCAATACATTTATAAGAATACTGTGCACAATTACGAGGATCTGCATAGCCAGACACTGGAAGATAGGTAGCCCAACCTGGACAGAAATTTACAATAAAATCCAATATACATACAATATGTACGAATTAGCAGCGCATACCCTAGATAACAGAGAGGTAGTCCAAATGGTATGGTACTATTGGATAACTAAATCAGAATAGGAGACATAAGACTAGTATGAGGAACAGGCTTAGATGGCTTAAATAGAGATAAATCTTTTATTAACTTTCTACACATACAACATAGCTTAAAGTATGATGTGTCGTCACACCCCCCCCTGTCCCCCCCTCTACCCCCACCCCACCCCTTGTTAATTGTTATACCTTACCCTTTCATTGATGTGAGGTAACTTCAACTGAAATCAAACAGTAACTTGGAAAATGGATAGAATTCCATTGTACGTTTTAACTTAGTGCATCAAAAGACTTTATGAGAAATAATCAAAAGCAAGCACTTTTTATTAATAATCGTTGTTTGATATGCAAGAAGATTTATAGATAATACATCATCATAGTTTACGGACTGCGGAGTAATGGTTCGAGCATGCCTCTGTTATGTTAACCAAATTATCAAGTCATGTAATTAAGGTTTTGTAAGCCTGATCCCCGTAGATCCTGAAGATAGTGATGAATACTGTGGAAGGTATGTCTATCAATGTTTATGTTATTTTTTCCAATTCTTTTTGCAAAATAATAAAAAAAAATATTCAAACATAAAATCGCACTAATACTGAAGAACTTCCGGCTGTCATCTGTAGTATTGTATATATAAGTGATTGCCGAGATGTCAATATTGTATGCGTCCCTTTCAAATGGCACTAATACTGAAGAACTTCCGGCTGTCATCTGTAGTATTGTATATATAAGTGATTGCCGAGCTGTCAATATTGTATGCGTCCCTTTCAAATCGCACTAATACTGAATAACTTCCGGCTGTCATCTGTAGTATTGTATATATAAGTGATTGCCGAGCTGTCAATATTGTATGCGTCCCATTAAAATCGCACTAATACTGAAGAACTTCCGGCTGTCATCTGTAGTATTATATATATAAGTGATTTGCGATCTGACAATATTTATTAATTGTCCCATTGAAATCGCCTTAATAATGCTGTTCCAAACTGTTGTTTACGTATATGTTGTATTGTAGTATTGAGTGTTAAAGTTCCAAAAGGGGCGGTACAGTCGTGAATCTGTGATGTGTATGGTTGAATCTTCTAATGAGGTCATGATATTATTAACCTGCCTATGTAGTTCTGAAATCCTCATTGTGTTGTTGTATTTGACTACATTGTTATTGTGTGCTGAATAAAATCTAAATGTGTGCTTTGTGGTTGCGTGATGGGTGATGCGTGTTATGTACATATACGTATATATTGTGATTGTGTCCCACATATGCTGACTTCTATATAGCGGTCTGGCATTGTTGTTCCTTCCCATAAAGTGACATCTGTAATCTGGTGTACTGATGTTCTTGTTGTACGTAATTCCTAATGGTTTATTGTGATGGAATCATGATGTTAAAAGTACAGTAAAATCCATATGCTGTGTTTTGTGATTCCTCGAGAGAATGTAATGTGTTTTTCCCCCATCATTTGAATGCACATGTATGAGTGAATGTTAAAAGTAATGTATGTGCATCCATGACTGATCATGTGTTAAGCCTATGTAGATATGCTGTTGCTGCAAGCATATGAGTTGAATAACTGAAATGCAATAATAAAGGTAAATGAAAATTGTTTCCCATTGTGTAGTGTTTGTGAATCCTGAAAAGTTGACATTATTTTTGTGTCCGTTTAAATTTAATATTTTTAAAACAAAAATTTTGTTACTAGTGATGTTGATTTGTAGTTGATGTAATATAAAAGTCTGAAACAATTTAATGGTGTTGTGAATATTCAAACAGTAAAATCCATAAATCCACCATAGGGAAATAGTCATTTCTTGATCTATTTATCATAGCTGTGTCTAACGCATGAAATCATGTCTTTTCTAGCGCTGGTATTTGGAGTTTTTCTGTCTACGCTATTTGCGTGCGTTAGGGAAATGAGGGTTTCGCGTGCACGAGCACGTCTTCCCAATAGAAGTCAATGGAGGCTCTAAAATTTTTTTTTTTTTTTTTTCTAAGACTGGTTTTCCTTGTAAAGTGAATGACGTCATGAGCTTTTGTGAAAAAGTAACTAAATCGTGTTCTTTTTGTGATAAATAAATATTTTGTGTATGTCATGTGGTGTATATTGTTTGTATGCATCGATGAGTGTATGTTTGTGATAATGTTATTAGTTAGATGTAGGTATATGAGTGTCTTTTCCCGTGTGTCAATGTAAGTCAATGGGAAAATGGATTTGTGTTGTTTTTTTTCTAACACCCGAGATCTCGCAACTTTAATCCTTTGTATTTTGATGAAAAATTATTAAATATGAAAATTAAATATAGTGTCGTGTTTGTATGAGTGTAAGTGTACTTTGTGTAATATTTGTTTTGTGATTCGTGGATGTTTTTTTTGTCGGTATATGTTTACTACTGGTTCTGAGGTGTCGGTAGAAATTTGAGCGTTAGGTGTTTTTTGAGTGTCGGTAACTGAACTCTAAATACCGGAGTCCGTAAGAAACCCGCGTTAGGAGCCTCTAACGCTGGTTTTTACGGCTAACGCCAAACTCCAAATCTAGGCCATAATTTTTTTGGACTGCAAATATTCAGTCTCCTAGTGCCATTGAATTGCATTTTCCTTCTGCCTGCCAGCCTGTGTGCCAGGCCGACTTTCAAAATATTTACACCAATCATATTTGTTGTCACAGTATTCTTAATAATTAAAAATTAAAATTTTTGGTAATTGTTGTTCTGAATCCTCAGTTTGCTCGTGCCATTGAATATCACTTTCCTCCTGCCTTGCAGCCTGTGTGCAAGGCCCACCTAGCCAATTATTCCCAGCAATCATATTTCTTTTAACATTATTGCAAAAATTGTCAATCATCACTGTTTTGACTGTCAGTATTCAGTCTCCTAGTGTCCTTGAATTGCATTTACCTCCTGCCTGCCAGCCTGTGTGCCAGGCCGTCTTGCCAACTATTTACACCAATCATAATTGTTGTCACAGTATTGTTACTAATTAAAATTAAAAGTTTTTTGATTCTTGTTCTTAATCCTCAGTTTGCTCGTGCCATTGAATTGCACTTTTCTCCTGCCTGCCAGCCTGTGTGCCAGGCCGACTTTCAAAATATTTACACCAATCATATATGTTGTCACAGTATTCTTAATAATTAAAAATTAAAATTTTTGGTAATAGTTGTTCTGAATCCTCAGTTTGCTCGTGCCATTTAATTGCACTTTCCTCCTGCCTTGCAGCCTGTGTGCCAGGCCCACCTAGCCAATTATTCCCAGCAATCATATTTCTTTTAACAATATTGCAAAAATTGTCAATCATCACTTTTTTGACTGTCAGTATTCAGTCTCCTAGTGTCCTTGAATTGCATTTACCTCCTGCCTGCCAGCCTGTGTGCCAGGCTGTCTTGCCAACTATTTACACAAATCATAATTGTTGTCACAGTATTGTTACTAATTAAAATTAAAAAAATTTGGATTGTTGATCTTAATCCTCAGTTTGCTCGTGCCATTGAATTGCACTTTTCTCCTGCCTGCCAGCCTGTGCGCCAGGCCTACTTTCAAAATATTTATACCAATCATATTTGTTGTCACAGTATTCTTAATAATTAAAAATTAAAATTTTTGGTAATTGTTGTTCTGAATCCTCAGTTTGCTCGTGCCATTGAATATCACTTTCCTCCTGCCTTGCAGCCTGTGTGCCAGGCCCACCTAGCCAATTATTACCAGCAATCGTATTTCTTTTAACAGTATTGCAAAAATTGTCACCCTCTTTTGTGGACCCTCTTATAAAAAGACCTAAGGAGAAAGAAGTGTACTGGGTGTCCATCGAATCCTTTGTTTGATTCAAATTCCCGGTTGCAACAAATTATCTCCGGGTTTCTAAAATCAATGCCTTTCCTGTAATCTATTTTTCAAAAGGATGCCATATGTCCTCTTTCCTGCTGCTGGTTTTGTTGAGGGTCCTGGAGCCTCTGCTAAAAAGGCCTAAGGATAAATAAGTGTACTGGGTGTCTAATCAATGTTTTTTTAGATTTCCCGGTTGCAACAAATTATCTCTGGGTTTCTAAAATCAATGCCTTAAATGTAATCTATTGTTCAAAAGGATACCATATGTCCTCTTTCCTGCTGCTGTTTTTTTTGAGGCTCCGGGACCCTCTTATAAAAAGGCCTAAGGATAAATATGTGTACTGGGTGTCTAATCAATGTTTTTTTAGATTTCCCGGTTGCAACAAATTATCTCCGTGTTTCTAAAATCAATGCCTTTCCTGTAATCTATTTTTCAAAAGGATGCCATATGTTCTCTTTCCTGCTGGTGTTTTTTTTTGAGGGTCCTGGACCCTCTTATAAAAAGGCCTAAGGAGAAAGAAGTGTACTGGGTGTCCACTCAATGTATTTTTCTATTTCCCATTTGACCAAATTATCTCTTGGTTTGTAAAATCAATGCTGTACCTGTACTCTATTGTTCAAAAGGATGCTATATGTCCTCTTTCCTGCTGGTGTTTTGTTTGAGGGTCCTGGACCCTCTTATAAAAAGGCCTAAGGAGAAAGAAGTGTACTGGGTGTCCACTCAATGTTTTTTTCTATTTCCCATTTGCCAAAAATTATCTCTGGGTTTGTAAAATCAATGCTGTACCTGTACTCTATTGTTCAAAAGGATGTCATATATCCTCTTTCCTGCTGGTCTTTTGTTTGAGGGTCCTGGACCCTCTTATAAAAAGGCCTAAGGAGAAAGAAGTGTACTGGGTGTCAATCGAATCATTTGTTTGATTCAAATTCCCGGTTGCAACAAATTATCTCCGTGTTTCTAAAATCAATGCCTTTGCTGTAATCTATTTTTCAAAAGGATGCCATGTGTCCTCTTTCCTGCTGCTGGTTTTGTTGAGGGTCCTGGAGCCTCTGCTAAAAAGGCCTAAGGATAATTAAGTGTACTGGGTGTCTAATCAATGTTTTTTTAGATTTCCCGGTTGCAACAAATTATCTCTGGGTTTCTAAAATCAATGCCTTAAATGTAATCTATTTTTCAAAAGGATGCCATATGTCCTCTTTCCTGCTGCTGTTTTTGTTGAGGCTCCGGGACCCTCTTATAAAAAGGCCTAAGGATAAATATGTGTACTGGGTGTCTAATCAATGTTTTTTTAGATTTCCCGGTTGCAACAAATTATCTCCGTGTTTCTAAAATCAATGCCTTTCCTGTAATCTATTTTTCAATAGGATGCCATATGTCCTCTTTCCTGCTGCTGGTTTTATTGAGGGTCCTGGAGCCTCTGCTAAAAAGGCCTAAGGATAAATAAGTGAACTGGGTGTCTAATCAATGTTTTTTTAGATTTCCCGGTTGCAACAAATTATCTCTGGGTTTCTAAAATCAATGCCTTAAATGTAATCTATTGTTCAAAAGGATGCCATATGTCCTCTTTCCTTTTTTTTTACATTTTTTTCTCTGTATTTTTGTTTATTTTAGAAAATTTTATGCACTTATAGGTTCACTAAGATTATGACTTTGCACACTGCCATTTTCCATGCAGCATTTTGACATGTTGTGTGATATGACTAGAAGAATGGTATGTTTTGAATCTGCTGAGAATAATAATAAAAAAAATAAAAATAATTTAATTTAACTTGAGTTACTAACTGAAGCATGACTTCAGGAGTCAGGCGTGGTCCTAGGTAGTGGTTGTTAGCCGATTCTTTTCACTGCAAATTGCAATTGCCACAGCGTGCATAAAATGTGCGTCACCTCTCCAAATCTTACTTTTTAATGCCAATTGAAATTGCCACAGCTTGCACAACAGTAAATAAAATGTGCGTCACCACAGTCTCCAAATCTGATGTCAAATGTATACAAAAAGACTGATAAAGTATTCCTTTCGGGGCGCAAAGAGATGGCTACCGGAACACTCCAGGAACTTCACAAGAGTCGCTGTCTTGTGTTTATGGTGATGTTGGAGACATCTCTGTGTTGTGTACAGGGAAACCAAAAATACTCTCCATCTCTGTGCACGACAGGACGTCCTCCTTGTCATCCATAAGCACAGGAAATTGCTGGCATTTTCATTGCTTCAAGAAGTTCAGCTTTTGTGGTGATAGTACATACTTTAATAAACTATGATTTCCTACCATACTCAAGACAATCTTGTAGTTCAAGCTTATGACTTGCTGTGGGAAACAGTGGCCTATCCATACCAGGAAGATTTAGACAGAAGTAACGATCTCTGCTTGCAGGTGACACATTTTTAGCGTCAATCATCAAAGGGGTTGCGTGCAGAATATGGCCGATGGACCCTTATTCACATGTTTGTCCAGAGCCACAACATTTTCAAACAGCCAGAAGAAAGGTCGGTTCTCACCAGCCTTAAGTCATGCTTCATTTACCAAATGCTGATATTCAAAAAATAGACAAACAGTGCCTTAAAAAAGACATGTGCGATACGGATTCACCAGAGCAAGGTCATTGCAATTACTTCCCACAATAACAAATTCAAAATGCCACAACTCCGCAATCTTCCCCTTCACATTATTATTGTCACACTCCCTTGTACTCCTATGCCCAGCTCCCTGCTCTTGTTTTTGTTGAGGGTCCGGGACCCTCTTATAACAAGGCAAAAGGATAAAGAAGTGTACTGGGTGTCCAATCAATGTTTTTTTTGATTTGCCAGTTGCAACAAATTATCTCTGGGTTTCTAAAATCAATGCCTTACCTGTCATCTATTGTTCAAAAGGATGCCATATGTCCTCTTTCCTGCAGTTGTTTCTGTTGATGGTCCTGGACCCTCTGCTAAAAAGTCCTAAGGATAAAGAAGTGTACTGGGTGTCCAATCAATGTTTTTTTCTATTTCCCGGTTCATATAAATTATCTCAGGGATTCTTAAATCAATGCCTTAACTGTAATTAATTGTTCAAAAGGATGCCATATGTCCTCTTTCATGCTGTTGTTTCAGTTGAGGCTCCGGGACCCTCTTATAAAAAGGCCTAAGGATAAAGAAGTGTACTGGGTGTCCAATCAATTTTTTTTCTATTTCCCTGTTCATATAAATTATCTCAGGGATTCTAAAATCAATGCCTTAACTGTAATCAATTGTTCAAAAGGATGCCATATGTGCTCTTTCATGCTGTTGTTTCTGTTGAGGCTCCGGGACCCTCTTATAAAAAGGCCTAAGGATAAAGAAGTGTACTGGGTGTCCAATCAATGTTTTTTTCTATTTCCCTGTTCATATAAATTATTATCTCAGGGATTCTAAAATCAATGCCCTAACTGTAATCAATTGTTCAAAAGGATGCCATATGTCCTCTTTCCTGCTGTCGTTTCTGTTGAGGGTCCGGGACCCTCTTATAAAAAGGCCTAAGGATAAAGAAGTGTACTGGGTGTCCAATCATTTTTTTTTTCTATTTCCCTGTTCATATAAATTATCTCAGGGATTCTAAAATCAATGCCTTAACTGTAATCAATTGTTCAAAAGGATGCCATATGTCCTCTTTCATGCTGTTGTTTCTGTTGAGGCTCCGGGACCCTCTTATAAAAAGGCCTAAGGATAAAGAAGTGTACTGGGTGTCCACTCAATGTATTTTTCTATTTCCCATTTGACCAAAATTATCTATGGGTTTCTAAAATCAATGCCTTACCTGTCATCTATTGTTCAAAAGGATGCCATATGTCCTCTTTACTGCTGTCGTTTCTGTTGAGGGTCCGGGACCCTCTTATAAAAAGGCCTAAGGATAAAGAAGTGTACTGGGTGTCCAATGAATGTTTTTTTCTATTTCCCATTTGCCAAAAATTATCTCTGGGTTTCTAAAATCAATGATGTACCTGTACTCTATTGTTCAAAAGGATGCCATATGTCCTCTTTCCTGCTGTTGTTTTTGTTGAGGGTCCGGAACACTCTTCTAAAAAGGCCGAAGGAGAACGACCTGTACTGTACTGAGTGTCCAATCCTGTTTTTGTTTTCAATTTCACGGTTCATAATAAATATTGCCGTGTAACTAAAATCAATGCCATACCTGTACTCTATTGTTCAAAAGGATGGCATATGTGGTGTTTCATTCTGTTGTGGCTGTTGAGGGTCGTGGCCGTGGGACAGCGTATAAAACGGCTGAAGGAGAACGACCTGTACTGCCTTTCTGCTCCTTTTAGGCAGGCCAGCTCTTTGCATACATGCCCACAGACTCTGTAACGCATGCCTCTTTTAGGGAGAGGTGCAGCCATAATGCAGGGTCAGAACCTCTGCCTGCAACTGTTATACTCGATTTTGCGAAAGGAAGTAACCTTACCATGGTTCCCTGCACGCACGTAGTACTACTTGAAACAACCAAGTTAGCCATGGGTGTTAATCCAAGACCTCTTGGCTTTATTTTTGTTTTGGGTGCGGCTAATCATGCAGGCCATATAGAGCTGCCACCATTCGGTGTTGTATCAGCTATTAAACTAATAAGAACAGTACTACCAAAATACAGCCAATGAAGGGCCTTATGAAGACTGAGCCAAGGTTGGATTGTAGTATTTGGTTAGGCTAATCATGATGGCCATGTAGACCACCACAAGAGTCCTGGAAGTAACAGGGATGATGAGATGAAAGTGCTAAGAATAGTACTACTTGAAACAACCGAGTTAGCCATGGGTGTTAATCCAAGACCGCTTGGCTTTTTTTGGGGTTTGGGTGCGGCTAATCGTGAAGGCCAGATAGACCTGCCACCATTCGGTGTTGTAACAGGTATTAAACTGCTAAGAACAGTACTACTGAACACAACCTAGTTAGTTACCATGGGTCCCAGAGCATATGTTTTGTTATTATATTTTGTAAGGGTAATCATGCAGGCCATATAGAACTCCACCAATAGGGTGAGTAACAGGTATTGAAATGCTAAGAACAGTACTACTTAACACAAAGTTAACATGGGTCCTAGAGCATATGTCTTATTATTATATTTTGTTAGGGAAATCATGCAGGCCATATAGACCTCCCCCGATAGGGTGAGTAACAGGTATTAAAATGCTAAGAAGAGTACTAATTAACACAAGCTAGTTACCATGGGTCCCACACCGCGTGTCTTGTTGTTATACTTTGTCAGGGTAATCATGCAGGCCATATAGACCTCCCCCAAAAGGGTGTAACAGGTATTAAAATGCTAAGAACAGTACAAATTAACACAACCTAGTTACCATGGGTCACAGACCCAGAGCAGATGTCTTATTATATTTTGTATGGGTAATCATGCAGGCCGTATAGACCTCCCATGATAGGGTGAGTAACAGGTATTAAAATGCTAAGAAGAGTAATACTTAACACAACCTAGTTACCATGGGTCCCAGACCGCATGTTTTGTTATTATATTTTGTAAGGGTAATCATGCAGGCCATATAGACCTCCCCTAACAGGTATTAAAATGCAAAGGAAATTACTACTTAACACAAACTAGTTACCATGGGTCCCAGACCGCATGTTTTGTTATTATATTTTGTAAGGGTAATCATGCAGGCCATATTGACCGCCACCGATAGGGTGAGTAACAGCTATTAAAATGCTAAGGACATTACTACTTAACACAACATAGTTACCATGGGTCCAAGACCCAGAGCAGATGTCTTATTATTATATTTTGTATGGGTAATAATCCAGGCCGTATAGACCTCCCCAAATAGGGGGAGTTACAGAGATTAAAGTGCTAAGAATGGTATTATATTTTTTCAGGGTAATCAGGCAGGCCATATAGACCTCCCCCGATAGGGGGGGGGTAACAGGGATTAAAGTGCTAAGAAAAGTACTAATTAACACAAGCTAGTTACCATGGGTCCAACACCGTGTGTCTTGTTGTTATACTTTGTCAGGGTAATCATTCAGGCCATATAGACCGCCCTTGATAGGGGGAGTAACAGGGATTACAGTTCTAAGAATAGTACTACTTAAACACAACCTAGTTACCATGGGTCCCAGACCAGATGTTTTCTTATTATACTTTGTCAGCAACTCCAACAAAAGGGTGGGTAAGAGGGATTCAAATGATAAGAAAAGTTTTACTTAACACAACAAAATTACCATGGGTCCCAGAACGCGTGTCTTGTTGTTATACTTTGTCAGGGTAATCATAACCGCCATATAGACCTCCACCAATAGGGGGAGTTAAAGGGCTGAAAGTGCGAAGAATAGTACTACTTAACACAACCTAGTTGGGTCCAAGACCGCATGTTTAATTATTAGACTTTATCAGGGTAATTATATATCTAAAAAATCTATCTATTTTTCTTCTGTCGATTCTATCTAACTATCAATCTATGTATATCTATCTATCCTATCGATCGATCTATCTTCTGTCCGGACTGTTTTGAGACAGCCACTTGTGTTTCTGACAAATTTGAAGTAGGAGGACAGAACAATCATCTTCTTCCATCTCCCGGTTCCAAAAATGAAGGCCATATAGACCTCAACCGATTGGGGGAATAACAGGTTGTAGTAAAATGTTAAGAATAGTACTACTTTACACACCACGGGTCACAGACCACATGTCTTATTGTTATACTCTGTCAGGGAAATTATATATATTTCAAATCCATTTATTTATATATCAAATCGATCGAACTATCAAACGTATCGATCAAATGTAGATTGCATCTTTTGATCGATGTAATTCGTATCTATAAAATGTATATTACATATTTTGGTTGATGTCATTGGTATCTATAAAATGTATATTGCATCTTTGATTCCATAACATTCGTATCTATCAAATGTATATTGCATCTATTGATCGATGTAATTCGTATCTATCAAATGTATATTGCATCTATTGAGCTATGTACAGTGTATCGATCGTATGTATATTGCATCGATTGAGCTATGTAATCTATGTATCTATCTATCAAATCTATCTATCTCGTGGTTCTGCAAGTGGACTGTTTGCGGTTGATTGCGGTGCGTTACACTTGGAGTTTGCTCTGTCACTGTGATGCGGCCGTAACCCTTACACTACCTGATAGATACGACATCATTACTGATGTTTTAAAGCACGTTATTGCAAACAATTTGGGAATGTTAGGTGATTTAGGCCCTTTATGGGTTAAAAGCAGACTCTGCATAAACTATGTAATTTTACATGGGAGTTTTGCCAGGGATCCCCCTCCAGCATGCCACAGTCCAGGTGTTAGTAACCTTGAAACAACTTTTACATCACTATTGTGGCCAGAAAGAGTCCTTGTAGGTTTTAAAATTCGCCTGCCTATTGAATTCAATTCGAGTCCATCGTTCGCGAACCGAAAATTTTAAGTTCGCGACATCACTATTGATTATATCACAATCTTCAAAAACTTGGAAAAACTTTTAATCCAAGAAGTGAAGTATAAAGCAGAAATAACTTTCCTACAAAAATGTTTAGAACTCAACATCATCCCGAAAGGGCTGATTATTAAGAAAGAGTGTGCCTACCAGACCGACAATGAAATCTTCCTTAAAAAATGGTCTGACACATTAATCACAGCATCTAGGTCCCTTATGCTAGCTATTATAGAACATAGGGAAGCCATACTCCATCAGGTAGATATAGACATCAAAAAGAATGAGGATGACCTGATTGGACCAGATGGTTTAGTGATTGAGACAAAATAAATTTTGGATAAGAAAGAGAATCTTGATAAAAAAAATCACTAAGATTAGAGACGATATTATAATGAAAAAAAGTAAGAAACTCAATAGGGAACTTAACCTTATTAAAAACATGGATAAAGACATTAACTCTACCACCAATGACCCGAATACAGAGCCCCCACAGTTGGATAATCTGAATAACAGTACACATAGAAATGAAGGAGAATGGACTACAGTATCATGTAAAAAAGACAGACCACAACCCGAATACATAAAAGAGAGGGACACAATAACACGAGCACACAATATAATCAGAGAGAGACTTATGATCGACCCAATCCCAGACAACCTATTACTAACCATAGACGGGACACAGACAACCATTGCCAAACCCCAAATAGATATGATAATAGAGGTCAGTGGAACACCTACCGTCAACATAAGACTAGGAATGGTTGGGAAGGGAATAGAAACTCAGGCCCATATAATAGGATGAGACAACATAACAGGGAGCGCTATCACTCCAACTATGAGGGACCACACCACTATAGGGATGGCTTCCAACCTCCCAGATGGAATCAAGATGATAGGTTCTCGTATGGATATCATCAATCTCCAAGATGGAACAGGAATGAAAGATTCTTCAATAAAAACAAGCATTATCATCATTTCCGTGATGGAAATCGGGAGGAAAGATTCAGTGGTGAGTCACAAACCACCAAGGATCTCTATGAACCACGACACCATTATCATCCCAATCATCAGAATACCTATCATAAGTCCAACTATCAAAATCAGAATTCTCATTATAAAAATAGAAATTACCAGAATCATAATGAGACACCTAATACTTATAATAAAAGATCTAATGATGCTGCCACAGATTGGAATGCTCCCCGTCCAGAATATACACAGGGGAATAGGACCCCAAACAACAGAGTAGGTTTTAAGAACCCAAGTGACAGTCCTATCGCCTCCACATCTAAAGATCATTTTTTTAGAATTACATCAAAAAACCACCAAGGAACTGGAACGGACATCCACAAAAAGAAAGATGTCAAACACAGACGAATTTCAGACCCCCACCGAAAAAAGAAAAATCACAGAGGGAAGAGAGGTGGAAAAAGAATAAATGAAGGGAAGAAACAAGAACATCCCAAGCCGATAGATGACAATATCACAACTAAAGGGATATACAATTTAAGCTCAACCACTCTGTTAGAAAATGAAACTTCTATCTTGAATTATGGGCTATCATTTGCCCCTTCTAAAAGTCTCAATACATTTGAGACATTTATCAACGTTAAAGAATTTGTGAGAAAATTAACGCTGAAACGACACTTTATGAGATCACCTCTGTAACATCAACAGAGAGTCTTCGGGACAAGTACACAATCAGGTACTGATCCATATCAGCACACAGATTTAAAGACAAAGTCTACATTCCATCCGACAATGAGTAAAGGGAGTGCAATAGAGTAATTTGAGACCATTGTTTGTAGTGAACTGAAAAACTTGAATTATACCAAGCTTATTAAACATAAACAGAATTTATCCAAACGCCAAATTCAAACCATCAAAACCTTGGAGAATAATAAAGGACTGGTGATAAAACCTGCGGATAAGGGGGGAGGCATCGTAGTCCTGAATAGTGATGTCCCGAACTGTTCGCCCGTGAACAGTTCCCGGCGAACATAGCTTGTTCGCGTTCGCCGTTGCGGGTGAACATATGCAATGTTCGATCCGCCCCCTATGTGTCATCATTGAGGAAACTTTGACCCTGTATGTCACAGCCTTCTGACACATTAGAGCCAATCAGCATCAGACACTCCCTCATAGACCCTCCCAGCTTCTTGGCAGCAGCCATTTTAGACTCATAACAATTTTGCTTTGTTAGAGAGAGGACCTTTTGTGTTGCTTGTGCTGATATTATAGGGAAATAGATAGCTAGGTTAGTGTATTTAGTGTCCACTACAGTCCTGAAGGACTCATCTCTGCTGCAAGGACAGCACCCCAAAAAGCCCTTTTTAGGGCTATAACTTTTTTTTTTCTTTGTATTTTTATTTGCTTTTGCCTGGCTTTCAGCCTGTGTGTGAGGCTCACAGCATATGCTGTGATTAGTGCCACCACTGATATCTGCCTAACAACATTAGTTTAAATTTAACCAACAAAAATTTGAAAATATTTTGCTAGTGTAATTTATTTTCATTTTCTATCAGGCCTGTGTCTCTCAGGCTCACACAGCATATACTCTCGTTCATTGCTCTGTGCCAGCCACCACTCATATCCGCTTATAACATTATTTTAAATTTAAAAAAAAACTTTTAAATAATTTTGCTAGTGTAATCTAATTTCATTTTCTATCAGGCCTGTGTGTTTTGCTGACTTACAGAGCATACTGTTTTTAATTGCTGCCCTCCCTAGTCTATCAGCCACGACTCATATGTGTTTAACCTTTTTTTAAATTCCCCCAAAAAAAACTTTAAATCATTTTGCTAGTGTAATCTAATTTTATTTTCTATCAGGCCTGTGTGTATCTGACTTACAGAGCCTACTGTTTTTAATTGCTGCCCTTCCAAGGCTATCAGCCACGACTCATATGTGCTTAACCTTTTTCTTTAAATTAAAAAAAAATCTTTAAATCATTATGCTAGTGTAATCTAATTTTATTTTCTATCAGGCCTGTGTGTATCTGACTTACAGAGCATACTGTTGTTAATTGCTGCCCTACGTAGCAGCCAGCCAGTGCCACCACTCATATCTGCTTAACATTATTTTAAATTTAAAAGAAAAACTTTTAAATTATTTTGCTAGTGTAATCTAATTTAATTTTCTATCAGGCCTGTGTGTTTCTCACTTACACAGCATACTGTGGTAAATTGCTGCCCTACCTACCAGCCACGACTCATATCTGCTTTACATTATTTTAACGTTAAAAAAATTTTTTTAAATCATTTTGTTAGTGTAATTTAATTTCTTTTTCCATCAGGCCTGTGTGTTTCTGGACCACATCATATAGTGTTACACAGATTATTATTTATTTTTTTCCACCACTTATATCTGGTGTAACAACATTAGTGTAAATTTTATGTAAATTTTTTTTTAACATCAGTCCTCTTCTAGTGTTATTAAATTTTAGTTGCCAGGCTTCCATTAGTGCCAGCCTGTGTGTCAGGCTGCCAGCATATACTGTGCCTACTTCCATCCTCAGTGCCAGTCCACCACTCCTATCTGTTGTAACATAACATTAAATGTTATAAAAAAAAACTTTTATATCACTCTTCGAGTGTTATTTAATATTAGTTCACAGGCCAGCCTGCCACCACTAGTGCCAGCCTGTGTGCAAGGCCCACTTGCCAACTAGTTACACCAATCATAGTTGTTGTAACAGTATTGTTAATATTTAAAATTAAAAATTGTTAGATTGTGAATCATCAGTTTGCTCGTGCCATTGAATTGCACTTTCCTCCTGCCTGCCAGCCTGTGTGCCAGGCAAACTAGCCAATTAGTGCCACCTATCATATTTCTTGTAACAGTATTTAAAAAATTGTAAATCATCAATTTTTTTACTGCGAATCTTCAGTCTCCTAGTGCCATTGAATTGCAGTTTCCTCCTGCCTGCCAGCCTGTGTGCCAGGCCCACTTGCCAACTAGTTACACCAATCATAGTTGTTGTAACAGTATTGTTAATATTTAAAATTAAAAATTGTTAGATTGTGAATCATCAGTTTGCTCGTGCCATTGAATTGCACTTTCCTCCTGCCTGCCAGCCTGTGTGCCAGGTCCACTAGCCAATTAGTGCCAACTATCATATTTCTTGTAACAGTATTGAAAAAATTGTAAATCATAACTTTTTTGACTGTGAATCTTCAGTCTCCTAGTGCCATTGAATTGCAGTTTCCTCCTGCCTGCCAGCCTGTGTGCCAGGCCCACTTGCCAACTAGTTACACCAATCATAATGGTTGTAACAGTATTGTTAATATTTAAATTAAAAAGTGTTAGATTGTGAATCATCAGTTTGCTCGTGCCATTGAATTGCAGTTTCCTCCTGCCTGCCAGCCTGTGTGCCAGGCCCACTTGCCAACTAGTTACACCAATCATAATGGTTGTAACAGTATTGTTAATATTTAAATTAAAAAGTGTTAGATTGTGAATCATCAGTTTGCTCGTGCCATTGAATTGCACTTTCCTCCTGCCTGCCAGCCTGTGTGCCAGGCCCACTAGCCAATTAGTGCCACCAATCATATTTCTTGTAACAGTATTGTTAATATTTAAAATTAAAAAGTGTTAGATTGTGAATCATCAGTTTGCTCGTGCCATTGAATTGCACTTTCCTCCTGCCTGCCAGCCTGTGTGCCAGGCCCACTAGCCAATTAGTGCCACCAATCATATTTCTTGTAACAGTATTGTTAATATTTAAAATTAAAAATTGTTAGATTGTGAATCATCAGTTTGCTCGTGCCATTGAATTGCAGTTTCCTCCTGCCTGCCAGCCTGTGTGCCAGGCCCACTTGCCAACTAGTTACACCAATCATAATGGTTGTAACAGTATTGTTAATATTTAAATTAAAAAGTGTTAGATTGTGAATCATCAGTTTGCTCGTGCCATTGAATTGCAGTTTCCTCCTGCCTGCCAGCCTGTGTGCCAGGCCCACTTGCCAACTAGTTACACCAATCATAGTTGTTGTAACAGTATTGTTAATATTTAAAATTAAAAATTGTTAGATTGTGAATCATCAGTTTGCTCGTGCCATTGAATTGCACTTTCCTCCTGCCTGCCAGCCTGTGTGCCAGGTCCACTAGCCAATTAGTGCCAACTATCATATTTCTTGTAACAGTATTGAAAAAATTGTAAATCATAACTTTTTTGACTGTGAATCTTCAGTCTCCTAGTGCCATTGAATTGCAGTTTCCTCCTGCCTGCCAGCCTGTGTGCCAGGCCCACTTGCCAACTAGTTACACCAATCATAATGGTTGTAACAGTATTGTTAATATTTAAATTAAAAAGTGTTAGATTGTGAATCATCAGTTTGCTCGTGCCATTGAATTGCACTTTCCTCCTGCCTGCCAGCCTGTGTGCCAGGCCCACTAGCCAATTAGTGCCACCAATCATATTTCTTGTAACAGTATTGAAAAAATTGTAAATCATCACTTTTTTTACTGTGAATCTTCAGTCTCCTAGTGCCATTGAATTGCAGTTTCCTCCTGCCTGCCAGCCTGTGTGCCAGGCCCACTTGCCAACTAGTTACACCAATCATAGTTATAACAGTATTGTTAATATTTAATATTAAAAATTGTTAGATTGTGAATCATCAGTTTGCTTGTGCCATTGAATTGCACTTTCCTCCTGCCTGCCAGCCTGTGTGCCAGGCCCACTAGCCAATTAGTGCCACCAATCATATTTCTTGTAACAGTATTTAAAAAATTGTAAATCATCACTTTTTTGACTGCAAATCTTCAGTCTCCTAGTGCCATTGAATTGCACTTCCCTCCTGCCTGCCAGCCTGTGTGCCAGGCCGACTTGCCAACTAGTTACACCAATCATAATTGTTGTAACAGTATTGTTAATATTTAAAATTAAAAATTGTTAGATTGTGAATCATCAGTTTGCTTGTGCCATTGAGTTGCACTTTCCTCCTGCCTGCCAGCCTGTGTGACAGGCCCACTAGCCAATTAGTGCCACCTATCATATTTCTTGTAACAGTATTGAAAAAATTGTAAATCATAAATGTTTTGACTGTGAATCTTCCGTCTCCTAGTGCCATTGAATTGCACTTTCCTCCTCCTCCTGCCTGCCAGCGTGTGCGCCAGGCCCACTAGCCACTAGAGCCACCAATAATATTTCTTGTAACAGTATAGAATTTTTTTAAAATCATAACTTTTTTGACTGTGAATCTTCAGTCTCCTAGTGCCATTGAATTGCAGTTTCCTCCTGCCTGCCAGCCTGTGTGCCAGGCCCACTTGCCAACTAGTTACAGCAATCATAGTTGTTGTAACAGTATTGTTAATATTTAAAATTAAAAATTGTTAGATTGTGAATCATCAGTTTGCTCATGCCATTGAATTGCACTTTCCTCCTGCCTGCCAGCCTGTGTGCCAGCCCACTAGCCAATTAGTGCCACCAATCATATTTCTTGTAACAGTATTGAAAAAATTTTAAATCATCAATTTTGACTGTGAATCTTCAGTCTCCTAGTGCCATTGAATTGCAGTTTCCTCCTGCCTCCCAGCCTGTGTGCCAGGCCCACTTGCCAACTAGTTACACCAATCATAGTTTTTGTAACAGTATTGTTAATATTTAAAATTCAAAATTGTTAGATTGTGAATCATCAGTTTGCTTGTGCCATTGAATTGCACTTTCCTCCTGCCTGCCAGCCTGTGTGCCAGGCCCACTAGCCAATTAGTGCCACCAATCATATTTCTTGTAACAGTATTTAAAAAATTGTAAATCATCACTTTTTTTACTGCGAATCTTCAGTCTCCTAGTGCCATTGAATTGCAGTTTCCTCCTGCCTGCCAGCCTGTGTGCCAGGCCGACTTGCCAACTAGTTACACCAATCATAATTGCTGTAACAGTATTGTTAATATTTAAAATTAAAAATTGTTAGATTGTGAATCATCAGTTTGCTTGTGCCATTGAATTGCACTTTCCTCCTGCCTGCCAGCCTGTGTGCCAGGCCCACTAGCCAATTAGTGCCACCTATCATATTTATTGTAACAGTATTGAAAAAATTGTAAATCATAACTTTTTTGACTGTGAATCTTCAGTCTCCTAGTGCCATTGAATTGCAGTTTCCTCCTGCCTGCCAGCCTGTGTGCCAGGCCCACTTGCCAACTAGTTACACCAATCATAATTGTTGTAACAGTATTGTTAATATTTTAAATTAAAAATTGTTAGATTGTGAATCATCAGTTTGCTCGTGCCATTGAATTGCACTTTCCTCCTCCTCCTGCCTGCCAGCGTATGTGCCAGGCCCACTAGCCACTAGAGCCACCAATCATATTTCTTGTAACAGTATAGAATTTTTTTTAAATCATAACTTTTTTGACTGTGAATCTTCAGTCTCCTAGTGCCATTGAATTGCAGTTTCCTCCTGCCTGCCAGCCTGTGTGCCAGGCCCACTTGCCAACTAGTTACACCAATCATAATTGTTGTAACAGTATTGTTAATATTTAAAATTAAAAATTGTTAGATTGTGAATCATCAGTTTGCTCGTGCCATTGAATTGCACTTTCCTCCTGCCTGCCAGCCTGTGTGCCAGGCCCACTAGCCAATTAGTGCCACCAATCATATTTCTTGTAACAGTATTGAAAAAATTGTGAATCATAACTTTTTTGACTGTGAATCTTCAGTCTCCTAGTGCCATTGAATTGCAGTTTCCTCCTGCCTGCCAGCCTGTGTGCCAGGCCCACTTGCCAACTAGTTACACCAATCATAGTTGTTGTAACAGTATTGTTAATATTTAAAATTAAAAATTGTTAGATTGTGAATCATCAGTTTGCTCGTGCCATTGAATTGCACTTTCCTCCTGCCTGCCAGCCTGTGTGCCAGGCCCACTAGCCAATTAGTGCCACCAATCATATTTCTTGTAACAGTATTGAAAAAATTGTGAATCATAACTTTTTTGACTGTGAATCTTCAGTCTCCTAGTGCCATTGAATTGCAGTTTCCTCCTGCCTGCCAGCCTGTGTGCCAGGCCCACTTGCCAACTAGTTACACCAATCATAATTGTTGTAACAGTATTGTTAATATTTAAAATTAAACTTTCTAATTTACTCCTATTATCAATTTTTCTTTGTTCTCTTGCTATCTTTATTTGAAAAAGAAGGCATCTAAGCTTTTTTTTCGTTCAGGACTCTGTACAGCACTTTTTATTGGTGGATACATTTTTCCACCAATCACCAAAAATGGGCCGGCATCTAAACTTACATTCTTGCATTTCAAATAAAGATAGCAAGAGAATGAAGATAATTTGATAATAGGAGTAAATTAGAAAGTTGCTTAAAATTTCATGCTCTTTCTGAATCACAAAAGAAAACATTTGGGCTCAGTGTCCCTTTAAAGGCAGCAGAGGACTCTTTCTATTTATTGATGCTTTAAAAATATTGTAAAGTGAAACGTCCAACTTTTGAATAATTATGCAACACTTGCTGATGTGTTTATTTGTGTGTGTATATTTGTGTATTTATGTGTGTGTATGCATGTGTATGTATGTATTTATGTGTGTGTGTATTTATGTGTATATATGTATGTACTGTATGTGTGTGTGTGTATTTATGTGTGTGTATGTGTATGTATGTATGTATGTGTGTGTGTAAATTTATGTGTATATATGTATGTGTGTGTGTATGTATGTGTGTGTATGTATGTGTGTGTGTGTATTTATGTATGTGTATTTATGTGTGTGTATGTATGTGTATTTATGTGTTTGTATGTGTGTAATATTATATTAAAGGGACAGTCTAGTCAAAATTAAACTTTCATGAGTCAGATAGGGCATGTAATTTTAAACAACTTTCCAATTTACTTCTATTATCTTATTTGCTAAATTCTTTAGATATCCTTTGTTGAAGAAATAGCAATGCACATGTGTGAGCCAATCACATGAGGCCTCTATGTGCAGCAACCAATAAGCAGCTACTGAGCATATTTAGATATGCTTTTCAGCAAGTGATATCAAGAGAATGAAGCAAATTAGATAATAGAAGTAAATTAGAAAGTTGTTTAAAATGACATGCTCTTTCTAAATCACAAAAGAAAAAATGTGGATTTCATGTCCCTTTAAATCAGCAACAGTAAATCAGATAGATATAAACAATTGTAGTTCATCTGAACTATTAATGGGCTATATTCTCTGAAATTGTCTGTGAGAATTATTTAGACATATTATCTGATACCTGGATATGCTTCTCAAATTAGCTAGGATGTCTACCCCTATCTTAGTTTGGAGGATGTCTAACATACAGTTATATCAGTATATTTCAGTGATTTATTTTTAAATAACACGTTAAAACTGTAGCTCAGCCTTGAGTCAAAGGCTACATAAACATGTATCATTTAAATTTCAACATATGGGTAGAGCTATATGACTTTTTTGGGTGTGCAAACAGCCATTTATTTTGTTGAATTTTATTATTAAATAATACATAAATATTGTATACTTTCTATATGCATTATTAACTTTTCAATAATTATTACTCATTGCTGGTATTTAAATACAAGTATAGGAAACAAATTAATATAAAAATCTGAATAACAGCTTTATCTATCATTATCTCCAGTAACTCTAAATAGGAGCAAACCATTCTACCTGTAGGTTTATAAACAGATATTTTACAAAATAAGCACAAAAATAGGTTATTTGTTTAGTGAAATGGTAATGTGCTCAATCCCAGGGACTTGTTTCTAGTTAAACAAGCATGGCTATCAGCGAGTGTAAATGTCTTACAGTTGAGGGGAATGGCTGGCTAGCAGCAAATGGAAGCAAATAGAAATGCTCTATTATAGAAAATCTTTCCTACCAAGTTTACAGTTATTTTGACGATCCTCTAACATGGTTCTTGGGGACACCTGTGTTATACTGCTTTAAACAGTGCTGCCAAATAAGTAGAACAACGTGGAAGAGACTTACCATACACTTTGCAATATAATCCAATGTGGGAACTGATAACTGCTGGGAACTGCTGCCGGAGGGGAGCACAGGACACTGGTACGCTGCAACTATGATCCGCTCAAATAATGAGCCAGCGTTTTTGTTCCTGTGTTAAAAAGTTCCCCAACAGTACAATAGGCAGATTGCACATGCGCTAAAGCCGGTTACGAGTAAGTTAGAAAAATTACAGGGATAACGAGAAGATCATGATGTCACAGATGACAAAAAAGGGGCGGAGCCAGCCAGACATTTTCAAACGGCAGCAACGGCAAAAGTAAATGATTTTACTTGCAAACGGAATATCTGTAAAAAAAACTGGGCTATATTTGTAACAAATAATCTATGGCAACTTTATAGATATAAGTTAAAACTATTTTTAGGTTGACTGTCCCTTTAACTCATTATTATTATTAAATTAGAGAGTGGCTTTATACTATAATATCCGGTGTACAGGTGGGTAGGTCTGGTATGATGGCCTTGTTAAAAAAAAAATTCAATATATTTCTGGGGAGAGAGTCATTGTTGAAAGGAGTTTCATAATTATACATGAAAAAGTTTTTTTTAAAAGAAAGTACCCTTATCTTAAGAATCTGATGCACTAATTGTATGTAGGCCGGAGCTGTTTCTGTGTAACTGAAACTCATGCAATATGCTATTTTTTCTAATGATAGTGTAAAGAGTTCCCCGTTATGTCAATCAAGATTGTAAAATAAGATATGCATAAAAGAATAAGCATAAGTCTTGTTTTTTTGTATTTTTTTATTTTTGTTTAACCAATAATAAAATCAAATAACAATTTTATTTAATTTCAATATAATTTTGTTCAAGATTTTTAATTGTTTTTTAATCCAAACATTTCATTAAAATCCATAAATGTAATTTTCAAATTCTGATATTTAATTTGTGCAAAAGCTTAAATGACCAGTAAACACAGTATATTTGAGTTATGTCTATTTCCACTCCCACTGTATCATGTGACAGCCATCAGCCAATCACAAATACATATATACATATACGTACCATGTGACAGCCATCAGCCAATTACAAATGCATATACGTTTATTCTGTGAAATCTTGCACATGCTCAGTAGGAGCTGGTGACAAAAAGTTTAAATATAAAAAGACTGCACATTTTGTTAATGGAAGTAAATTGGAAAGTTGATTAAAATTTGATGCTCTATCTCAGTGTAAATGAAAGTTTAATTTTGATTTGAGTGTTCCTTTAACTGTGTGTTTGAGCTATATTTCAAATGTAAGTAAACTTAAAGGGACAGTAAACCTTAAAAATAATGTTATATAATTCTGCACTTAGTGCAGAATTATATAACATTATATTAGCGCAAACATTATAAAACATAATTTCCCCTTTGAATTTAAAAAAAAAACCTGCTGTTTTACAGACCCGCTCTCTGTGATCTTCTGAGCGGGTCTGTTTTTTTCAAACAGCGCATCGGGCCAGCTGTATAGTCACAGCCCGGCCCGGCCCGACCGCGCCATAACACTAAGTGCAGCTCGCTCCTGCTTTGTTATGGCGCGGTCGGGCCAGGCTCTGACTATACAGCTGGCCCGATGAAAAAAACAGACCCGCTCAGAAGATCACAGAGAGTGGGTCTGTAAAACAGCAGTTTTTTAAAAAAATTCAAAGGGGAAATTATGTTGTATAATGTTTGCGCTAATATAATGTTATATAATTCTGCACTGTTTTTTTCTGTTTATTTGTATAGCTGCTTAAAGGGACAGTCTACGCTAAAATTGTTATTGCTTAAAAAGATAGATATTGCCTTTACTTTCCATTCCACAGCCAACATTGTTATATTAATATAAATAAATATATATATATATATATATATATATATATATATTTATAAAATTGAAACCTCTAAATTTCTGTCTATTTCTAAACCACTAAAGTCAGCCTTTTATCACATGCGTTCTTATTTGCATTTCACAACAGGAGACTGCTAGTTCATGTGGGCCATATCGATAACATTGTGTTCACGCCCGGGGAGTTATTTAAGATTGTATACTGTCCTTTTAATTATCTACATTTTACTCCGATTTTATCCTGTTGCACTAATGGTAGTTCCGCCCCTGATCCATATCCAAAATCCTTAAATGTAGTTTTCAAATATTAATACTTAAGTTTTGTAAAAGTTTAATTGTGTGTTTGAGCTATATTTCAAATGTAAGTAAACTTAAGTAACTATTTCAATAATTCAAAAATAGTGTGAGCGTGCTCAAGAGATTATTATTATTATCATCAGGTATTTGTAGAGCGCTAACAGGTTCCGAAACGCTATGAACATAGGTGGTATATAAAAAACAATTACAGGGATCAAATGAGTAGAGGGTCCTGCCGAGAGTTGCACTGTTGTAGTCGGCTCTTATGAAGGTGGACTACAAACAGCTGGGCTCATAGGCTTACATGCTATGGGGTTTAAGGGGATAGCAGTGGAGATAGGAAGGTTAGTGTAGGTTGTATGCATCCCTGAATAGTAGAGTCTTTATGGAGCACTTGAAGCTTTCAAAACTAGGGGAGAGTCTTGTGGAGCAAGGCAGAGAGTTCCATAAAATGGGAGCCAGTCTGGAGAAATCTTGTAAACGGGAATGTGAGGAGGTAACAAGAGAGGAAAGTAGTAGATCATGAGCGGAGCGAAGGGGTCAGGAGGGAGAGTATCTGGAGACAAGGTCTGAGATGTAGGGGGGAGCAATGCAATTGAGGGCTTTGTGTGTCAGAGTGAGAATCTTGTGTTTAATCCTGGAGGCAAGAGGAAGCCAGTGAAGGGATTGGCAGAGAGGTGCGGCAGATGAAGAGTGACATGTAAGGAAGATGAGCCTGGCAGAGGCATTCATTATGGATTGTAAAGAAGCTAGGTGGCAGCTAGGGAGACCAGAGAGGATGGAGTTGCAGTAGTAGAGGTGGGAAAGGATGAGACAGTGGATTAAAATCTTAGTTGTGTCTTGTGTAAGAAAATGTCTGATTTTAGCAATGTTTTTAAGGTGGAAGCAGCAGGCTTTAGCCAAGGACTGAATGTGAGGAGTGAAAGAAAGATATGAGTCAAGTGTGAACCCAAGACATTGGGCATGTGAGGTTGGGGTAATGATGGAGTTATCAACAGTTATAGAGATATGGGGGTGGAGATTTTGGAAGAAGGGTGGAAAATAAGGAGCTCAGTTTTGGAGAGATTTAGCTTGAGGCAGTGAGAGGAAATCCAAGATGAGATATGAGAGAGACAGTTAGTGACATGGGTTAGCAAGGAAGGAGATAGTTCTGGTGCAGAGAGGTAGATTTGGGTATCATCGGCATACAAATTATAGTGAAACCTGTGGGACTAATGAGGGCATGTAGATTGAGAAGAGAAGGGCACCGAGGACAGAGCCTTGCGGTACCCCAACAGAAAGAGGTAATGGGGCAGAGGTTGCCCCAGAGAAGGCTACACTAAAGGTACGGTTAGACAGATAGGAAGAGAACCAAGAGAGAGCTGTGTCACAGGTAACGAAGGATTGGAGCAAAAGAGGGTGGTCAACAGTATCAAAGGTTGCAGACAGATCATGGAGGATAAATAGACAAAGGTGGCCTATGGATTTTGCTGTAAGTAGGTCATTGGTAACCTTAACAATTGCTGTCTCTGTTGAGTGCAAGGGGTGAAATCCAGATTGCAGTGGATCAAGGAGGGAGTTTAATGTAAGGAAATGGAATAGATGTGCATATACTAGCTTTTTAAGAAGCTTTGAGGCAAGATGGAATAGGGAAAAAGGGCAGAATTTGGAATGGGAGGTTGGATCGAGAGAAGGTTTTTTGAGGATAGGTGTGACTAATGCATGTTTAAGAGATGTGGGAACTATACCAGTGGGAGGTTGAAGATGTGTGTGAGTATAGGGGTAAGGGTAGAAAAGAGGGAGGGGAGTAGTTGTGAGGGGATGGGGTCCGGCATCTAAACTTCCATTCTTGCATTTTAAATAAATATACCACGAGAATAAATAAAAATTTTTAAAAGAAGTAAATTAGAAAGTTGTTTAAAATTCTATGCTCTATCTGAATCACGAAAGAAAAAAAATGTGGATTCAGTGTCCTTTTAAGGGCAGAATAGTAAGAGTTCAAGATGAACTTATAGTGAAGAAAGTCAGCAGAATTCCGAGATTTCCTCCAGAGATTTAAAATTGAACAAAAGCTGTGCAAACCAACAAAAAATGCAACTCATTATAGGTATAAATGGGCTTTTAAGAGATAAATACTAATTAAACAATGTTGAAAATCAATGAAAATGTTAATATATTTTCCTGTCCTACATTTTTTGCTGTTTTTTAGTATAGCTGCTTAATTATTGACATTTTGGTCATATTTGTTACATTGTTTTTATATTAAGATTAGAGGAACAAGTGTGCATAAGAAAATAGGGTGCATGAAAATCATGTAAATAAATATCATATGCTTCTTATTGTTTGATTAACTAGTTATCCAGGTAGCGACATGTTGGGGTGAAACACAATCCTGTAGAGAATATTATATTATTATTATCTACAAATATTTCCATAGATTTTATGTTGGCTTTTGTAGAAAAATCATTAGATAAACTTTACTACATAAATATTAAGCAGAAATGCTAATGATACTTTCAAATGATAAACAAGTTTTGCTCATATGATTTTTATTTAAAAGCAGAGTAGAGAACATGCAGTTTGTTTAAATAGCTTTGTTGTGCTTTATTTATGTTTTATTATATGTTATCTGATTGGCTTCATTTACAAATATTCATGAAAGCAAAGTTTTACTGGTTATAATTATCCAATCTTTTTAAGTAAACCTCCAAGTGCACTACCAACCAAACCTAATACTGGCCCTATAATGCGTTTCTCTTTTTCCTCTTGATTGAAGCCTCTGGTTTCCTTTTCAGAAGCTTCCTCTGGATGTTCGAAGGAATCTAGATCACGCATTGCGGCTTCCAGTCTTTTCATCACTTCACGTTCTTCAGCTGTTCTCTTCCCATTTGCAAAATGCTCAGCCAATCCTTTAGCCAAGCCTTTTAAACCTACTTTAGCAGCACTTAGGAGGGCTCCTCCAATACCTCTGATTTCCCTCAGTGATTCTTCTTCTAAAACATCCCTCTGACTCAGAGACTGTATGTCGTTCTCTTCACTAAAAATAAATAAATAAATAAATCAGATTGGTAAACTAATGTTATGACTTTAACATTTTAAGATTAAATTACTTATTGTTTTTTAAAATATATTTTATTTTCTGAAAGCACAGTTCTACCTAATTAGGACAGACAGACACACCTGGTGCTCTGAGGGCTTTTGCTTAGTCTGTAGTACCACTGAGCAAATAACAGACATCAGTAATTGCTTATAAAAAAACAGTTACATTTTTTAACCCCTTAACAACCAGCGCCGTACCCTCTACGTCGCTGCATTCCTGGGCTTCTCTCTCGATGTCACTAAAAATAGCGAGATCACATGGGGTACATTGGGCACTGCTGAAATAGAGTTGCAGAGTTACCGATGCAGAGAGGGGGAAAAAAAAGCTGCGTCAGTGAAGGGGAAGGAGGGAGGAGGGGCAATGAGGGGGATCCTATGTGGAATCCGTTGAGGGAAAGAGATCTGGGAAGGGGAGGGGGGTATGGTAATAAGTGGGGGCAGCTACACTACAGAAAAAAAATGGGTGACATAAATTAAAAATGAGGTCAAACTGGGTACTGGCAGACAGCTGCCAGTACCTAAGATGGTGTCTAATAGGTAGAGGGTGGAGGGTTAGAGAACTGTTCGGGGGGATCAGGGAGGTTGGGGGTAAGGGGGGATTCTACACTGCAGAAAAGATATTTAAAAAAAAATTATATATATAAAAAAAGCCTTTTATTTTAGTACTGGCAGACTTTCTGCCAGTACTTTAGATGGGGGTGACCATTGTGGGGTGGGAGAGGGAAGAGAGCTGTTTGAGAGGCAATAGGGGGTAATTAGGGGTGGATCGGGAGGGGGGAGGGTAACCTGTACACTAAAGCTAAAATTAACCCTACAAGCTACCTAATTAACCTCTTCACTGCTGGGCATAATACAAGTGTGGTGCACAGCAGAATTTAGCAGCCTTCTAATTACCAAAAGCAATGCCAAAGTCATATATGTCTGCTATTTCTGAACAAAGGGGATCCAAGAGAAGCATTTACAATGATTAGTTCCATGATTGCACAAGATGTTTGTAAATAATTTCAGTGAGTAGCCTAAAATTGTAAAAAAGGTAACGATTTTTTTTTTTTAATTGGTCACATTTGTTGGTGAAATGGTGGCATGAAATATACCAAAATGGGCATAGATTAAAATTTGGGTTGTCTACTAAAAAAAAGTTATATTTTTGATAGGTAAATATAAAAAAATGCTCTATTTCTGTTTAAATGTAGTGATGCCAAAAATGCTCTGGTCTTTTGGGAAAGTTTTTGTCTGAAATGCCCAGTCCTTTAAGGGGTTAAATTGGGTATTTAGGCATTTGTATTTGTACCAAATTAGTTTAAGTTAATAAAAACTGATTATTTCTCTCTCTCTCTCTCACTCTCACTATTTAGCTCTCATGTTCAAGTGCACACCGCTGGGAGTACATTTTTTATGTGGGTGGCTTAGCTTTTTTTTACAAGTTGAAAGTAAAAAGTTAGCTTCCTTTTAACATCTTAGTACATTTGTGTGCTCTCATATAATGTAATGTGTATTTGTACTGGATGGAAAATGGAAGCAGATAGCACTTTACATTAGACACATTTTTGAAAGCTTTATGTCACCAAATTATTACCACATATGGAAATATGACCATTGCATTTTTAAGAATTTAGTATCTCTTTTGAATATTTAGTAGTTTCTCTGAAATAAAATATTCATATCTAAAATAAATAGTTTTGATAGTTCTTTCCTTGAATATTTATTTTACCTTCGTGCATATGCAGATGCTATTAAAATGGACACTGCAACTATGTACTTAAAATTCATCTTTACCTGTTAAAAGTAAAGAAAAAAAAAACAATTAGAACCATATCACATTTTTACTAAATGTGTTGATTTAAATCTCATTAAAGAAACATTAAAACACAATTACATTAAAGTCAAAATTAAAATATCATGATTCAGATAGAGCATATGCAATTCTAAACTGCTTTCCATTTTACTGCTGTTGCTTTGTTTACTTGGTATCCATTGTTGATAAGCATACCTAAGTAGGCTCAGGGACTGGAGCTAGCTGCTGATTGGTGGCTGCACAAATATGGCTGTTGTCATTGGCTTACCGATGTGTTCAACTAGCTCCAAATAGTGCACTGCTACTCCTTCAATAAAGGATACCAATAAAATAAAGCTAAATTGATATTAGAAGTAAATTGCAAAGATGTTTAAAAATGCATTTACATGAGATTAGGGGTTTCATGTCCCTTTAATGAAATAGATTTTTAATCATTCAGTTGTACAAAATAATGTTTATGATATTTGCAAACTGTTTTATTCTATTATCTGAAGTGTATTTTTTTTTTTAATTGAGGACATAAAGATAATAACATACATCATACATGAAATAGGCGTTATGAAGATATTCACGTCATATCTGAAAAAGATTGTGCAAATTTGGGTAAAGTCCTCATTTTACATCCCCTTATAACCATATGTTAGGTCACACTTGGACCAAAGTTGATAGTCTTATTAAAGTCCAGGGGTTATTGTAAAGCGATGTAAAGGAAAAAAAAACTGCATCCAACTAAAGATCATTGTAGACATAATATTAAGAGGAATGAGGATTTCTCAAGAATCCTCTCTAGTGGTATACATAGTAGTGATAAAGAAAAATACAAAAATATTGATCGCTCCCAGGCCGCACACCCAACGTAAACAAAATTCTCCTGGAAAACACTTTAACAAAACTTCCAGGCAGTCAGACTACAAGGAGGAGAGACCTGGCCTATCTGAAGTGTATTTTTAACATAATACTGAGCTTAAAGGACCAGTCAACACAGTAGATTTGCATAATCAACAAATGCAAGATAACAAGACAATGCAATAGCACTTAGTCTGATTACAATTCCATAGATCATGTCAGTATTAATTTATAGATAGATATTGTTCTGTCATGTACAACTACAAGATTACTAATATCCCTTATTGCTAATTATTTTCCTGATTACACCACAAAGCCTTATAATGTTTAGTATTCAGTGTAATGTTATAAATAAGCATCTGATTAATTAAATTGTTATTAATATTGTGTTGTTTCTTTACTCTGGTGCCATAAAAAAGTGAGTTACCAGTATTAAAAATCTATACTAAATGTAAAATAAAGGTCACTCTCATAAGAAGTATAAATAAAATTGTTACAAATATATAAGTATAAGATATAACATTTGCTTACCAGGATCTCAGGATATTGTTATAGGTTATCAGATATCTTGATGTGATAATCTCTTAGGTGTGAGGGATTTACACCTTATATACAGTATCTGTGTCTAATTAGTAATATATATTCAAATTGTCCTGAACACATTTTCTAATAATATTGTAAATTAATATTTGTGTTAAATGATTTTAGCAAAGTCATTCACTTTATAAAAGCAAATAATAGCATCACCTTAATTAAAGCCAAACATTACAGATTCAGATTTTTATTAAAAAGCATGATGTATCAAATGACTATGATTTGTTTCATATATTTGTATTGCAAAGAGTGTATGATTAGTTAGCTTTTTGTCCATGTGTGTTTTAGTATGTGTCTTTAACTATTTGTGTGTGCTACAGATAAATAGATGGATGATAGATAGACAGATAGATAGATAGAATAAATAGATGATAGATAGATTAGATGGATGATCATTTTATTAAATAACTTCAGTAGAACACATTTATTTATTTCCATTAAAATCTGACATATAAAGAATAAAATATTGATTCATAAGTGTTATAAAAAGAATTTATTGAACATGATTTGTGTTATTAAAAGGACATGAAACCCACATTTTTTCATTCTTGATTTAGAAAGAGCGTGCCATTTTAAACAACTTTCTAATTTACTTCTATTATCTAATTTGCTTTATTCTCTTGATTAATTTGCTGAAGCAAAAGTGCTTCAGCAAAGTGTGAAATACAAATATATATATAAAATTAGTATATATGTTAATCGATCAATTTAAGAAACGAAAAATGTATATAAGTGTGTAAAGATAAGATTCTTAAATCTTACAAAGAAGGTTCACAAATGGTGATATCTTAACTAACAATGTGTGATTGTGTATTAATTACTTTCAAACTCCCATGTGATTTAGAGTAAAAAATGTTTTAATAAACAGAATTGGTACAAAATTGTTAAAAACTGATGCAAACAAGTGATTCCAGACAATACCGGAATTTGAATATCTCACTATTAAAATTAATTATACCAGCATGCTATACGTTTCAGACATAGGGCTCCAAATGTGTAAATGTACTAATACCAACTTGCACTAAGTATAAGGGTAAGGGTTAGGGTACAATTATCTCCCTGCATTAAAATACATTTTATTCCTGCATGCAAATAATATATAAGAGATTATATGGGGCGTCTCCCAAAAATTGCATATACCAACTTTTAATATTAAAAAGTACAAAGAATGTCGACTCTTTTGAAAAAATATAAAAATATATGTATAAAATTCAATATTATAGAAGAGCTCAAAGTTCGGGTCTTAAAATTTCTATATAAGTTACCATCTTGGATATTTCAGTTTACATTAGCAAATATATCAGTGCATTCATTTGTGCTGTCATTCACAGTGCATATCTGTGTGCCGTTAATTGCTTCAACTCACAGTTCTTTGGTGTGATATTTATCAGTAACTTTGTTTCTTTATGACGATCCATAACAATACAAATGCACGGTACTCACCCTTCCATAAATAATAGATGATACGGGATACCTTCAGCTCAAATGTCCTTGTAAAAATTCTTGTCCTTGATTGCGAACTCCGGAGGCCTTTTTCTCTTTACTGATTCCGCTTTTAGAGATTTTTGAGAAGGCTTCTTGTGGCGTCTGGTTCTCAGGTGTGTTGAACTCTGCACTTAGTGTGCAATGCACGCAGTCTTCAAACGGATACCAGATTAAAATTGTTTTTCGCTGTGTTCCTGATGCAATTCAGGTGTATGCCGATTTGCAAAAAACTTGTCACGAGTTTGGCCAAACTCTCTTCCAAGATGCTGTAAATGTCTCCAGAATGGGTCACAGGTAATTGCTGACAGAGCTTCAATGTGTTTCATTGTTTTATGGGGCTTTTTCAAGAGTATTTGTCAGCTGTGATGACTCACCTTTACATACCTGTGTGTTAGTTCCTATTGGTCAAGTTCCATGTAATTCTATTGGTTACAATTTCTTAGGGTAGTATTTTGAGACAGACGCTTAAAAGGGTATTTCATTATTGTCATGTTGTTTTCACAACTCTAAGCTGTAATCAATTCCGGCAAGTTAACTGTGGGTAATCTTCAGCAGTTGTAAAGGATGATTTTAGTGATGAAAAGAATATATATACAATACATATAGTATATATATGTAAAAAAAAATAAAAAAATGGGCATATATAAAACATATACATTACATATATGGGCCCCTAGTTATCAAGCCGTCAACCTCAAATACGCTGGAATTCCGCAGCGTATTTGTGGCGAGGCTGATTCGCCTTAGTTATCAAGCCCTAGATACCGGCAAAAGTAGAATTTAGTGACGTAAGCTTCGATCCACCGGACTCAGTCTGACACAGATTGATTCTTACGTCACTACAGATGTTCTGCACACAAGTGCGGCACTATCTGACTACTTTTGCTAGTTATCAAAAAACTAGCAGCTACGCTCGGCACTTTTCCGGCCCAGCATACCTGGTTTTCAGTTTGAAGTTCAATCCGATTGGCTGATCCAATCAGCCAATCAGATTGAGCTCGCATTCTATTGGCTGATCAGAACAGCCAATAGAATGCGAGCTCAATCTGATTGGCTGATTGGATCATCCAATCGGATTGAACTTCAATCTGATTGGCTGATTCAATCAGCCAATCAGATTTTTCCTACCTTAATTCCGATTGGCTGATAGAATCCTATCAGCCAATTGGAATTGAAGGGACGTCATCTTGGATGACGTCCCTTAAAGGAACCTTCATTCATCGTTAGTCCGTCGGGGAAGAAGGATGTTCCGCGTTGGCGGGATGAAGATGGATCCGGAAGAAAGAAGATTGAAGATGCCTCTTGGAAGAAGACATCGCCCATTTGGAAGACCTCTTCAGCGCCGCCTGGATGATGACTTCATCAGATGGAAGACTTCTTCAGCGCCCCTTGGATGATGACTTCTGCCGCTCCGGATCTCCTCTTCGGTTCCATCGGTGGTCGGCTGGCTGAAGACGACTCAAGGTAGGATGATCTTCAGGGGGTAGTGTTAGGTTTATTTAAGGGGGGTTTGGGTTAGATTAGGGGTATGTGGGTGGTGGGTTTTTAATGTTGGGGGGGTTGTATTTTTATTTTACAGGCAAAAGAGCAGAATTCTTTAGGGCATGCCCCACAAAAGGCCCTTTTAAGGGCTGGTAAGGTAAAAGAGCTGGTAACTTTTTAATTTAGAATAGGGTAGGGAATTTTTTTATTTTGGGGGGCTTTGTTATTTTATTAGGGGGCTTAGATTAGGTGTAAGTAGCTTAAAATTGTTGTAATATTTTTTAAATGTTTGTAACTTATTTTTTTTATTTTTTGTAACTTAGCTTTTTTTATTTTTTGTACTTTAGTTAGTATATTTAATTTAATTTAATTGTAGTTATTTGTAGCTAATTTATTTAATTAATTTAATGATAGTGTAGTGTTAGGTTTAATTGTAACTTAGGTTAGGATTTATTTTACAGGTAATTTTGTATTTCTTTTAGCTAGGTAGTTATTAAATAGTTAATAACTATTTAATAACTATTCTAACTAGCTAAAATAAATACAAAGATACCTGTAAAATAAATATAAATCCTAAAATAGCTACAATGTAATTATTAATTATATTTTAGCTATCTTAGGGTTTATTTTACAGGTAAGTATTTAGTTTTAAATAGGAATAATTTATTAAAGTATAGTGTAGTGTTAGGTGTAATTGTAACTTAGGTTAGTTTTTATTTTACAGGTAAATTTCTCTTTATTTTAGCTAGGTAGCTATTAAAAAGTTAATAACTATTTAATAGCTATTGTACCTAGTTAAAATAAATTGAAAGATGCCTGCAAAATAAAAATAAATCCTAAAATAGCTACAATATAATTATTATTTATATTGTAGCTATATTAGGGTTTATTTTAAAGGTAAGTATTTAGTTTTAAATAGGATTAATTTAGTTAATAAGAGAAATATTATTTAGATTTATTTATCTTTTTTTTGTTTTATCTATTTTTATCTATTTGATCACAATCAAGGTTTTTATCACACTACACTCCTTTTTCTCCTTTTACATTTTTTGATTTTGATTTTTATATGTATTTTTTATATATTTTTTTCTTTTTTCTTGTATTTTTATATTTTTAATATACATTTTTTAATACACATTTTTCTCTACTCTTAACTTGGACCCACTTGGATATATTATTATATCATTTCTCAATCGTTATTTTTTACACTCCATCTTTGGAACATTTGGATATATTTGAACATTTTGGACTCAATTGAATTGGAATTTTCACGATGAACTATTCACTTTTATCACTTTTTTAATTTGGAGTGCTATTGTATTGTATTATCCGTATTGATTAACACATTGTACTGTATTTTAACATATTGCACTGTATTTTATTATTTTACACTCTTATGCACTTTAGAACCTTCTAGAGTAGTATTTATTGTGCACCCTCGTTTTTCATATCTTATTGGATTGTGCTCCTTTGCCCAATTTATCGTTTTTAACCCATAATTATTGTTCTTAACATTGGCATTTGTTTTGATTTGTTGTATTTAATTTTTATTTTTTATTGTAACATGGATCCATGTAGAATTTGTTATCAAATTGAATTATCTATAGACGTGTTTTTATATTTATATATATATTAAATTTTTAATATATCTGTTATTACATTTATATTGGCTATCATTTGTTGTCTATTGTTATCCATTGTAACTAGCGTTACATATTTTTCACCTTCACTCACTGGTTTCTACGCTTTTTGTATCCTACGATATTTATCGTAACAGACCTGGCCTTAGTTTAGGCGCTCCTACTACTTACTAATTAGCAGTTTTCTGTTTCCCATGGGTAACTAGGGACCCATTAGTTCCAGGAGCCAGAGGTCAATTTATAGTTAGCGCTGTTGGATATACCCCTTTTTCTTATCTGTACCTCCCATCCCTAGTGTATCCTTTAGCCGCCTCCTTCTATTTACTTATCCAATCTTGTATACACCCATATACTATTTTTAAACCATTTTATATTATCTTTAAGATATATTTAAGCATAATTTCAAGAATGTTTCACATCACTCATTCTATGAGAAAAGATATCACATTGGACATAAATGTCCAATTAACATCAGAAAATCCAGATGGTTCAGACAGGGTTGATTATATCACAATCTTCAAAAACTTAGAAAAACTTTTAATCCAAGAAGTGAAGTATAAAGCAGAAATAACTTTCCTACAAAAAATGTTTAGAACTCAACATCATCCTGAAAGGGCTGATTATTAAGAAAGAGTGTGCCTACCAGACCAACAATGAAATCTTCCTTAAAAAAATGGTCTGACACATTAATCACAGCATCTAGGTCCCTTATGCTAGCTATTATAGAACATAGGGAAGCCATACTCCATCAGGTAGATATAGACATCAAAAAGAATGAGGATGACCTGATTGGACCAGATGGTTTAGTGATTGAGACAAAAGAAATTTTGGATAAGAAAGAGAATCTTGATAAAAAAATCACTAAGATTAGAGACAATATTATAATGAAAAAAGTAAGAAACTCAATAGGGAACTTAACCTTATTAAAAACATGGATAAAGATGTTAACTCTACCACCAATGACCCGAATACAGAGCCCCCACAGTTGGATAATCTGAATAACAGTACACATAGAAATGAAGGAGAATGGACTACAGTATCATATAAAAAAGACAGACCACAACCCCGAAAACATAAAAGAGAGGGACACAATAACACAAGCACACAATATAATCAGAGAGACTTATGATCGACCCAATCCCAGACAACCTATTACTAACCATAGACGGGACACAGACAACCATTGCCAAACCCCAAATAGATATGATAATAGAGGTCAGTGGAACACCTACCATCAACATAAGACTAGGAATGGTTGGGAAGGGAATAGAAACTCAGGCCCATATAATAGGATGAGACAACATAACAGGGAGCGCTATCACTCCAACTATGAGGGACCACACCACTATAGGGATGGCTTCCAACCTCCCAGATGGAATCAAGATGATAGGTTCTCGTATGGATATCATCAATCTCCAAGATGGAACAGGAATGAAAGATTCTTCAATAAAAACAAGCATTATCATCATTTCCGTGATGGAAATCGGGAGGAAAGATTCAGTGGTGAGTCACAAACCACCAAGGATCTCTATGAACCACGACACCATTATCATCCCAATCATCAGAATACCTATCATAAGTCCAACTATCAAAATCAGAATTCTCATTATAAAAATAGAAATTACCAGAATCATAATGAGACACCTAATACTTATAATAAAAGATCTAATGATGCTGCCACAGATTGGAATACTCCCCGTCCAGAATATACACAGGGGAATAGGACCCCAAACAACAGAGTAGGTTTAAGAACCCAAGTGACAGTCCTATCGCCTCCACATCTAAAGATCATTTTATTAGAATTACATCAAAAAACCACCAAGGAACTGGAACGGACATCCACAAAAAGAAAGATGTCAAACACAGACGAATCTCAGACCCCCACCGAAAAAAGAAAAATCACAGAGGGAAGAGAGGTGGAAAAAGAATAAATGGAGGGAAGAAACAAGAACATCCCAAGCCGATAGATGACAATATCACAACTAAAGGGATATACAATTTAAGCTCAACCACTCTGTCAGAAAATGAAACTTCTATCTTGAATTATGGGCTATCATTTGCCCCTTCTAAAAGTCTCAATACATTTGAGACATTTATCAATGTTAAAGAATTTGTGAGAAAATTAACGCTGAAACAACACTTTATGAGATCACCTCTGGAACATCAACAGAGAGTCTTCGGGACAAGTACACAATCAGGTACTGATCCATATCAGCACACAGATTTAAAAACAAAGTCTACATTCCATCCGACAATGAGTAAAGGGAGTGCAATAGAGTAATTTGAGACCATTGTTTGTAGTGAACTGAAAAACTTGAATTATACCAAGCTTATTAAACATAAACAGAATTTATCCAAACGCCAAATTCAAACCATCAAAACCTTGGAGAATAATAAAGGACTGGTCATAAAACCTGCGGATAAGGGGGGAGGCATCGTAGTCCTGAATAGTGATGTCCCGAACTGTTCGCCCGTGAACAGTTCCTGGCGAACATAGCTTGTTCGCGTTCGCCGCTGTGAGCGAACATATGTGATGTTCGATCCACCCCCTATGTGTCATCATTGAGGAAACTTTGACCCTGTATGTCACAGCCTTCTGACACATTAGAGCCAATCAGCATCAGACACTCCCTCACAGACCCTCCCAGCTTCTTGGCAGCAGCCATTTTAGACTCATAACGATTTTGCTTTGTTAGAGAGAGGACCTTTTGTGTTGCTTGTGCTGATATTATAGGGAAATAGATAGCTAGGTTAGTGTATTTAGTGTCCACTACAGTCCTGAAGGACTCATCTCATCTCTGCTGCAAGGACAGCACCCCAAAAAGCCCTTTTTAGGGCTATAACTTCAGTCGTTTTTTTTTTTTTTCTTTGTATTTTTATTTGCATTTGCCTGGCTTTCAGCCTGTGTGTGAGGCTCACAGCATATGCTGTGATTAGTGCCACCACTGATATCTGCCTAACAACATTAGTTTAAATTTAACCAACAAAAATTTGAAAATATTTTGCTAGTGTAATTTATTTTCATTTTCAATCAGGCCTGTGTCTCTCAGGCTCACACAGCATATACTCTGGTTCATTGCTCTGTGCCAGCCACCACTCATATCCACTTATAACATTATTTTAAATTTAAAAAAAAACTTTTAAATAATTTTGCTAGTGTAATCTAATTTCATTTTCTATCAGGCCTGTGTGTTTTGCTGACTTACAGAGCATACTGTTTTTAATTGCTGCCCTCCCTAGTCTATCAGCCATGACTCATATGTGTTTAACCTTTTTTTAAATTCCCCCAAAAAATCTTTAAATCATTATGCTAGTGTAATCTAATTTTATTTTCTATCAGGCCTGTGTGTATCTGACTTACAGAGCATACTGTTGTTAATTGCTGCCCTACGTAGCAGCCAGCCAGTGCCACCACTCATATCTGCTTAACATTATTTTAAATTTAAAAGAAAAGCTTTTAAATTATTTTGCTAGTGTAATCTAATTGAATTTTCTATCCGGCCTGTGTGTTTCTCACTTACACAGCATACTGTGGTAAATTGCTGCCCTACCTACCAGCTACGACTCATATCTGCTTTACATTATTTTAAAGTTAAAAAAAATGTAAATCATTTTGCTAGTGTAATTTAATTTCTTTTTCCATCAGGCCTGTGTGTTTCTGCCCCACATCATATAGTGTTGCACAGATTATTATTATTATTTTTCCACCATTTATATCTGGTGTAACAACATTAGTGTAAATTTTATGTAAATGTTTTTTTAACATCAGTCCTCTTCTAGTGTTATTAAATTTTAGTTGCCAGGCTGCCATTAGTGCCAGCCTGTGTGTCAGGCTGCCAGCATATACTGTGCCTACTTCCATCCTCAGTGCCAGTCCACCACTCCTATCTGTTGTAACATAACATTAAATCTTGTAAAAAAAAACTTTTACATCACTCTTCGAGTGTTATTTAATATTAGTTCACAGGCCAGCCTGCCACCACTAGTGCCAGCCTGTGTGCAAGGCCCACTTGCCAACTAGTTACACCAATCATAGTTATTGTAACAGTATTGTTAATACACCCTGTTCCAAATTATTATGCAAATTCTATTTCAGTGTCACAAAGATTAATTTTTTTTTTTTTCAGTTTAACTCATGGATGGCTTTGTGTCTCAGGGCTCTTTGGATCATTGAAAACAATCTCGGACACCTGTGATAATTAGATTGCCAGGTGAGCCCAATTAAAGGAAAAACTATTAAAGGAGGGTGTTCCACATTATTAAGCAGAGCACCATTTTCAAGCAATATGGGGAAGAAAAAGGATCTCTCTGCTGCCGAAAAGAGTGAAATAGTTCAATGCCTTGGACGAGGTATGAAAGCATTAGATATTTCACAAAAACTTAAGCGTAATCATCTCACTATTAAGAGATTTGTGGCTCATTCAGAGCACAGACGGGTTTGTGCAGATAAAGGCACATTGAGGAAGATTTCTGCCAGATCCATGCATCGGATCAAGAGAGCAGCTGCTAAAATACGTTACATAGCAGCAAACAGATATTTGAAGCTGCTGGTGCCTCTGGAGTCCCACGGACATCAAGGTGTAGAGTCCTCCAGAGTCTTGCAACTGTGCATAAACCTTCCATTCGGCCACCACTAACCAATGCTCACAAGCAGAAATGGTTGCATTGGGCAGAAAAAAACATGAAGACTAATTTTCAAACAGTCCTGTTCACTGATGAGTGCCGTGCAACCCTGGATGGTCCAGATGAATGGAGTAGTGAATGGTTGGTGGACGGCCACCCTGTTCCAACAAGGCTGCAACGTCAGCAAGGCGGTGGTGGAGTCATGTTTTGTGCCAGAATCATGGGAAGAGAGCTGGTCGGCCCCTTTAGGGTCCCCGAAGGTGTAAAGATGACCTCTGCAAAGTATGTGGAGTTCTTGACTGACCACTTCCTTCCCTGGTACAGAAGGAAGAACTATTCTTTCCGTAATAAAATCATCTTCATGCATGACCATCTCATGCTGCAAAGAATACCTCTGCATCAATGGCTGCTATGGGGATAAAAGGAGAGAAAGTCATGGTGTGGCCTCCATCATCCCCTGACCTCAATCTTATTGAGAACCTTTGGAGCATCCTCAATCAAAAGATCTATGAGGTTGGGAGGCAGTTTACATCCAAATAGCAGCTCTGGGAGGCTATTCTGACATCTTGCAAACAAATTCAAGCAGAAACGGTCCAAAAACTCACAAGTTCAATGGATGCAAGACTTGTGAAGCTGCTATCAAATAAGGGGTCCTATGTTAAAATGTAACGTGACCTGTTAAAATGTTTAAAAGTTAAAATGTTGTTCAAAGTTTGATTGAAATAGCTTTTGATTTCAGTAAATATGCTGCAAACACAACAAATGACCATTTTCAGTTCTTTACAACCTATAAAGTGTTTTGAAACTTACTGTGCATAATAATTTGGAACAGTGCATTGTAAGTTTTTTATTTTGAAAAAAATACTGTTATCATTAGGAGGTTTGTTCAATAAAATTTGATTTGTACTCTTAATAGTTGATAACATGAAAATTATGCTGACTGTTGTTTACATCAATTATTTAGGTAAATGAGAAAGATATCATTGGCATAATAATTTGGAACAGGGTGTATTTAAAATTAAAAATTGTTAGATTGTGAATCATCAGTTTGCTCGTGCCATTGAATTGCACTTTTCTCCTGCCTGCCAGACTGTGTGCCAGGCCCACTAGCCAATTAGTGCCACCAATCATATTTCTTGTAACAGTATAGAATTTTTTTTAAATCATAACATTTTTGACTGTGAATCTTCAGTCTCCTAGTGCCATTGAATTGCAGTTTCCTCCTGCCTGCCAGACTGTGTGCCAGGCCCACTTGCCAACTAGTTACACCAATCATAGTTGTTGTAACAGTATTGTTAATATTTAAAATAAAAAATTCTTAGATTGTGAATCACCAGTTTGCTAGTACCATTGAATTGCAGTTTCCTCCTGCCTGCCAGCGTGTGTGCCAGGCCCACTAGCCAACTAGTGCCAACAATCATATTTCTTGTGAGTGTATTGAAAAATATTTAAATCATCACTTTTTGGACTGTGAATCTTCAGTCTCCTAGTGCCATTGAATTGCAGTTACCTCCTGCCTGCCAGCCTGTGTGCCAGGCCCACTTGCCAAGTAGTTATACCAATCATATTTGTTGTAACAGTATTGTTAATATTTAAAATTAAAAATTGTTAGATTGTGAATCATCAGTTTGCTTGTACCATTGAATTGAACTTTCCTCCTGCCTGCCAACGTGTGTGCCAGGCCCACTAGCCAACTAGTGCCACCAATCATATTTCTTGTAACAGTATTGAAAAATGTTTAAATCATAACTTTTTTGACTGTGAATCTTCAGTCTCCTAGTGCCATTGAATAGCAGTTTCCTCCTGCCTGCCAGCCTGTGTGCCAGGCCCACTTGCCAACTAGTTACACCAATAATATTTGTTGTAACAGTATTGTTAATATTTAAAATTAAAAATTGCTAGATTGTGAATCATCAGTTTGCTCGTGCCATTGAATTGCACTTTCCTCCTGCCTGCCAGCCTGTGTGCCAGGCCCACTAGCCAATTAATGCCACCAATCATATTTCTTGTAACAGTATTGACATTTTTTTAAATCATCACTTTTTTGACTGTGAATCTTCAGTCTCCTAGTGCCATTGAATTGCAGTTTCCTCCTGCCTGCCAGCCTGTGTGCCAGGCTGACTTGCCAACTAGTTACACCAATCATATTTGTTGTAACAGTATTGTTAATATTTAAAATAAAAAATTGTTAGATTGTGAATCATCAGTTTGCTCGTGCCATTGAATTGCACTTTCCTCCTGCCTGCCAGCGTGTGTGCCAGGCCCACTAGCCAACCAGTGCCAACAATCATATTTCTTGTAACTGTATTGACATTTTTTTAAATCATCACTTTTTGGACTGTGAATCTTCAGTCTCCTAGTGCCATTGAATTGCAGTTTCCTCCTGCCTGCCAGCCTGTGTGCCAGGCCCACTTGCCAACTAGTTACACCAATCATATTTCTTGTAACAATATTGTTAATATTTAAAATTAAAAATTGTTGGATTGTGAATCATCAGTTTGCTTGTGCCATTGAATTGCACTTTCCTCCTCCTCCTGCCTGCCAGCGTGTGTGCCAGGCCCACTAGCCGCTAGAGCCACCAATCATATTTCTTGTAACAGTATAGAATTTTTTTAAATCATAACTTTTTTGACTGTGAATCTTCAGTCTCCTAGTGCCATTGAATATTTAAAATTAAAAATTGTTTGATTGTGAATCATCAGTTTGCTTGTGCCATTGAATTGCACTTTCCTCCTGCCTGCCAGCCTGTGTGCCAGGCCCACTAGCCAATTAGTGCCACCAATCATATTTCTTGTAACAGTATTGAAAAAATTGTAAATCATCACTTTTTTGACTGCGAATCTTCAGTCTCCTAGTGCCATTGAATTGCAGTTTCCTCCTGCCTGCCAGCCTGTGTGCCAGGCCCACTTGCCAACTAGTTACACCAATCATAGTTGTTGTAACAGTATTGATAATATTTTAAATTAAAAATTGTTAGATTGTGAATCATCAGTTTGCTCGTGCCATTGAATTGCACTTTCCTCCTCCTCCTGCCTGCCAGCATGTGCGCCAGGCCCACTAGCCACTAGAGCCACCAATCATGTTTCTTGTAACAGTATAGAATTTTTTTTAAATCATAACTTTTTTGACTGTGAATCTTCAGTCTCCTAGTGCCATTGAATTGCAGTTTCCTCCTGCCTGCCAGCCTGTGTGCCAGGCCCACTTGCCAACTAGTTACACCAATCATAGTTGTTGTAACAGTATTGTTAATATTTAAAATTAAAAATTGTTTGATTGTGAATCATCAGTTTGCTCGTGCCATTGAATTGCACTTTCCTCCTGCCTGCCAGCCTGTGTGCCAGGCCCACTAGCCAATTAGTGCCACCAATCATATTTCTTGTAACAGTATTGAAAAAATTTTAAATCATCAATTTTGACTGTGAATCTTCAGTCTCCTAGTGCCATTGAATTGCAGTTTCCTCCTGCCTGCCAGCCTGTGTGCCAGGCCAACAATCATATTTCTTGCAACTGTATTGAAAATGTTTTAAATCATCACTTTTTGGACTGTGAATCTTCAGTCTCCTAGTGCAATTGAATTGCAGTTTCCTCCTGCCTGCCAGCCTGTGTGCCAGGCCCACTTGCCAACTAGTTACACCAATCATATTTGTTGTAACAGTATTGTTAATATTTAAAATTAAAAATTGTTGGATTGTGAATCATCAGTTTGCTCGTGCCATTGAATTGCACTTTCCTCCTCCTCCTGCCTGACAGCATGTGTGCCAGGCCCACTAGCCACTAGAGCCACCAATCATATTTCTTGTAACAGTATAGAATTTTTTTTAAATCATAACTTTTTTGACTGTGAATCTTCAGTCTCCTAGTGCCATTGAATTGCAGTTTCCTCCTGCTTGCCAGCCTGTGTGCCAGGCCCACTTGCCAACTAGTTACAGCAATCATAGTTGTTGTAACAGTATTGTTAATATTTAAAATTAAAAATTGTTTGATTGTGAATCATCAGTTTGCTCGTGCCATTGAATTGCATTTTCCTCCTGCCTGCCAGCCTGTGTGCCAGGCCCACTAGCCAATTAGTGCCACCTATCATATTTCTTGTAACAGTATTGAAAAAATTGTAAATAATAACTTTTTTGACTGTGAATCTTCAGTCTCCTAGTGCCATTGAATTGCAGTTTCCTCCTGCCTGCCTGCCTGTGTGCCAGGCCCACTTGCCAACTAGTTACACCAATCATAATTGTTATAACAGTATTGTTAATATTTAAAATTACAAATTGTTAGATTGTGAATCATCAGTTTGCTCCTGCCATTGAATTGCACTTTCCTCCTGCCTGCCAGCCTGTGTGCCAGGCCCACTAGCCAATTAGTGCCACCAATCATATATCTTGTAACAGTATTTAAAAAATTGTAAATCATCACTTTTTTGACTGCGAATCTTCAGTCTCCTAGTGCCATTGAATTGCAGTTTCCTCCTGCCTGCCAGCCTGTGTGCCAGGCCCACTTGCCAACTAGTTACACCAATCATAATTGTTGTAACAGTATTGTTAATATTTAAAATTAAAAATTGTTAGATTGTGAATCATCAGTTTGCTCGTGCCATTGAATTGCACTTTCCTCCTCCTCCTACCTGCCAGCGTGTGTGCCAGGCCTACTAGCCACTAGAGCCACCAATCATATTTCTTGTAACAGTATAGAATTTTTTTTTAAATTATAACTTTTTTGACTGTGAATCTTCAGTCTCCTAGTGCCATTGAATTGCAGTTTCCTCCAGCCGGCCAGCCTGTGTGCCAGGCCCACTTGCCAACTAGTTACACCAATCATAGTTGTTGTAACAGTATTGTTAATATTTAAATTTAAAAATTGTTAGATTGTGAATCATCAGTTTGCTCGTGCCATTGATTGCACTTTCCTCCTGCCTGCCAGCCTGTGTGCCAGGCAAACTAGCCAATTAGTGCCACCAATCAAATTTCTTGCAACAGTATTTAAAAAATTGTAAATCATCACTTTTTTGACTGCGAATCTTCAGTCTCCTAGTTCCATTGAATTGCAGTTTCCTCCTGCCTCCCAGCCTATGTGCCAGGCCCACTTGCCAACTAGTTACACCAATCATGGTTGTTGTAACAGTATTGTTAATATTTTAAATTAAAAATTGTTAGATTGTGAATCATCAGTTTGCTCATGCCATTGAATTGCACTTTCCTCCTGCCTGCCCAGCCTGTGTGCCAGGCCCACTAGCCAATTAGTGCCAACAATCATATTTCTTGTAACAGTATTTAAAAAATTGTAAATCATCACTTTTTTGACTGTGAATCTTCAGTCTCCTAGTGCCATTTAATTGCAGTTTCCCTCCTGCCTGCCAGCCTGTGTGCCAGGCCGACTTGCCAACTAGTTACACCAATCATAATTTTTGTAACAGTATTTTTAATATTTAAAATGAAAAATTGTTAGATTGTGAATCATCAGTTTGCTCGTGCCATTGAATTGCACTTTCCTCCTCCTCCTGCCTGCCAGCGTGTGTGCCAGGCCCACTAGCCACTAGAGCCACCAATCATATTTCTTGTAACAGTATAGAATTTTTTTTTAAATCATAACTTTTTTGACTGTGAATCTTCAGTCTCCTAGTGCCATTGAATTGCAGTTTCCTCCTGCCACCAATCATAATTGTTGTAACAGTATTGTTAATATTTAAAATTAAACTTTCTAATTTACTCCTATTATCAATTTTTCTTTGTTCTCTTGCTATCTTTATTTGAAAAAGAAGGCATCTAAGCTTTTTTTTCGTTCAGGACTCTGGACAGCACTTTTTATTGGTGGATACATTTTTCCACCAATCAGCAAGAACAACCCAGGTTGTTCACCAAAAATGGGCTGGCATCTAAACTTACATTCTTGCATTTCAAATAAAGATAGCAAGAGAATGAAGAAAATTTGATAATAGGAGTAAATTAGAAAGTTGCTTAAAATTTCATGCTCTATCTTAATCACAAAAGAAAAAATTTGGGCTCAGTGTCCCTTTAAAGGCAGCAGAGGACTCTTTCTATTTATTGATGCTTTAAAAATATTGTAAAGTGAAACGTCCAACTTTTGAATAATTATGCAACACTTGCTGATGTGTTTATTTGTGTGTGTATATTTGTGTATTTATGTGTGTGTATGCATGTGTATGTATGTATTTATGTGTGTGTGTATTTATGTGTATATATGTATGTACTGTATGTGTGTGTGTGTATTTATGTGTGTGTATGTGTATGTATGTATGTATGTGTGTGTGTAAATTTATGTGTATATATGTATGTGTGTGTGTATGTATGTGTGTGTATGTATGTGTGTGTGTATTTATGTATGTGTATTTATGTGTGTGTATGTATGTGTATTTATGTGTTTGTATGTGTGTAATATTATATTAAAGGGACAGTCTAGTCAAAATTAAACTTTCATGATTCAGATAGGGCATGTAATTTTAAACAACTTTATAATTTACTTCTATTATCTTATTTGCTAAATTCTTTAGATATCCTTTGTTGAAGAAATAGCAATGCACATGTGTGAGCCAATCACATGAGGCCTCTATGTGCAGCAACCAATAAGCAGCTACTGAGCATATCTAGATATGCTTTTCAGCAAGTGATATCAAGAGAATGAAGCAAATTAGATAATAGAAGTAAATTAGAAAGTTGTTTAAAATGACATGCTCTTTCTAAATCACAAAAGAAAAAATGTGGGTTTCATGTCCCTTTAAATCAGCAACAGTAAATCAGATAGATATAAACAATTGTAGTTCATCTGAACTATTACTGGGCTATATTCTCTGAAATTGTCTGTGAGAATTATTTAGACATATTATCTGATACCTGGATATGCTTCTCAAATTAGATAGGATGTCTACCCCTATCTTAGTTTGGAGGATGTCTAACATACAGTTATGTCAGTATATTTCAGTGATTTATTTTTAAATAACACGTTAAAACTGTAGCTCATTCTTGAGTCAAAGGCTACATAAACATGTATCATTTAAATTTCAACATACGGGTAGAGCTATATGACTTTTTGGGTGTGCAAACAGCCATTTACTTTGTTGAATTTTATTATTAAATAATACATAAATATGGTACACTTTCTATATGCATTATTAACTTTTCAATAATTATTACTCATTGCTGGTATTTAAATACAAGTATAGGAAACAAATTAATATAAAAATCTGAATAACAGCTTTATCTTTCAGTATCTCCAGTAACTCTAAATAGGAGCAGACCATTCTACCAGTAGGTTTATAAACAGATATTTTACAAAATAAGCACAAAAATAGGTTATTTGTTTAGTGAAATGGTAATGTGCTCAATCCCAGGGACTTGTTTCTAGTTAAACAAGCATGGCTATCAGTTAGTGTAAAGGCTGTGACACACTGCAAGCGATGCGGCGCGAGACGATGCAGCTGCTTCGCACCGCGTCGCATCGCTTCTGAAGTTCAATTATTTCCTCTCTGATTGCTCAGCTACGTGACCCTGACGCAGCAGAGTGCTCAGAGATGAAAAGGCAGGACACACTGAGCGCGCACAGCTGCATCTACATGCTGCGCCACCGCTCCGCTTGCAGTGTGTCACAGCCTTTAATGTCTAACAGTTGAGGGGAATGGCTGGCTAGCAGCAAATGGAAGCAAATAGGATTGCTCTATTATAGAAAATCTTTCCTACAAGTTTACAGTTATTTTGACGATCCTCTAACATGGTTCTTGGGGACACCTGTGTTATACTGCTTTTAAACAGTGCTGCCAAATAAGTAGAACAACGTGGAAGAGAATTACATACACTTTGCAATATAATCCAATGTGGGAACTGATAACTGCTGGGAACTGCTGCCGGAGGGGAGCACAGGACACTAATACGCTGCAAACTATGATCCGCTCAAATAATGAGCCAGCGTTTTTGTTCCTGTGTAAAAAGTTCCCCAACAGTACAATAGGCAGATTGCACATGCGCTAAAGCCGGTTACGAGTAAGTTAGAAAAATTACAGGGATAACGAGAAGATCATTGATGTCACAGATGACAAAAAGGGGCGGGGCCAGCCAGACATTTTCAAACGGCAGCAACGGCAAAAGTAAGTGATTTTACTTGCAAACGGAATATCTGTAAAAAAAACTGGGCTATATTTTGTAAAAATAATCTATGGCAACTTTATAGATATAAGTTAAAACTATTTTTGGGTTGACTGTCCTTTTAACTCATTATTATTATTATTATTAAATTAGAGAGTGGCTTTATACTATAATATCCGGTGTACAGGTGGGTAGGTCTGGTATGATGGCCTTGTTAAAAAAAAAATTAATATATTTCTGGGGAGAGAGTCATTGTTGAAAGGAGTTTCATAATTATACATGAAAAAAAGTTTTTTAAAAGAAAGTACCCTTATCTTAAGAATCTGATGCACTAATTGTATGTAGGCCGGAGCTGTTTCTGTGTAACTGAAGCTCATGCAATATGATATTTTTTCTAATGATAGTGTAAAGAGTTCCCGTTATGTCAATCAAGATTGTAAAATAAGATATGCATAAAGAATAAGCATGTCTTGTTTTTTTGTTTTTTTTTATTTTTGTTTAACCAATAATAAAATCAAATAACAATTTTATTTAATTTCAATATAATTTTGTTCAAGATTTTTAATTGTTTTTTAATCCAACACTTCATTAAAATCCATAAATGTAATTTTCAAATTCTGATATTTAATTTGTGCAAAAGCTTAAATGACCAGTAAACACAGTATATTTGAGTTATGTCTATTTCCACTCCCACTGTATCATGTGACAGCCATCAGCCAATCACAAATACATATATACATATACGTACCATGTGACAGCCATCAGCAATTACAAATGCATATACGTTTATTCTGTGAAATCTTGCACATGCTCAGTAGGAGCTGGTGACAAAAAGTTTAAATATAAAAAGACTGCACACTTTGTTAATGGAAGTAAATTGGAAAGTTGATTAAAATTTAATGCTCTATCTCAGTGTAAATGAAAGTTTAATTTTATTTGAGTGTTCCTTTAACTGTGTGTTTGAGCTATATTTCAAATGTAAGTAAACTTAAAGGGACAGTAAACCTTAAAAATAATGTTATATAATTCTGCACATAGTGCAGAATTATATAACATTATATTAGCGCAAACATTATAAAACATAATTTCCCCTTTGAATTTAAAAAAAAAAACCTGCTGTTTTACAGACCCGCTCTCTGTGATCTTCTGAGCGGGTCTGTTTTTTTCAAACAGCGCATCGGGCCAGCTGTATAGTCACAGCCCGGCCCGGCCCGACCGCGCCATAACACTAAGTGCAGCTCGCTCCTGCTTTGTCAGACAGCAGGAGTGAGCTGCACTTAGTGTTATGGCGCGGTCGGGCCGGGCTCTGACTATACAGCTGGCCCGATGCGCTGTTTGAAAAAAAACAGACCCGCTCAGAAGATCACAGAGAGCGGGTCTGTAAAACAGCAGTTTTTTTAAAAAATTCAAAGGGGAAATTATGTTGTATAATGTTTGCGCTAATATAATGTTATATAATTCTGCACTATGTTTTTTTCTGTTTATTAGTATAGCTGCTTAAAGGGACAGTCTACGCTAAAATTGTTATTGTTTAAAAAGATAGATATTGCCTTTACTTTCCATTCCACAGTTTTGCACAGCCAACATTGTTATATTAATATAAATATATATATATATATATATATACTATATATATATATATATATAATTTTAAACCTCTAAATTTCTGCCTATTTCTAAACCACTAAAGTCAGCCTTTTATCACATGCGTTCTTATTTGCATTTAACAACAGGAGACTGCTAGTTCATGTGGGCCATATCGATAACATTGTGTTCACGCCCGGGGAGTTAGTTAAGATTGTATACTGTCCTTTTAATTATCTACATTTTACTCCGATTTTATCCTGCTGCACTAATGGTAGTTCCGCCCCGATCCATATCCAAAATCCTTAAATGTAGTTTTCAAATATTAATAAGTTTTGTAAAAGTTTAATTGTGTGTTTGAGCTATATTTCAAATGTAAGTAAACTTAAGTAACTATTTCAATAATTCAAAAATAGTGTGAGCGTGCTCAAGAGATTATTATTATTATCATCAGGTATTTGCAGAGCGCTAACAGGTTCCGAAACGCTATGAACATAGGTGGTATATAAAAAACAATTACAGGGATCAAATGAGTAGAGGGTCCTGCCGAGAGTTGCACTGTTGTAGTCGGCTCTTATGAAGGTGGACTACAAACAGCTGGGCTCATAGGCTTACATGCTATGGGGTTTAAGGGGATAGCAGTGGAGATAGGAAGGTTAGTGTAGGTTGTATGCATCCCTGAATAGTAGAGTCTTTATGGAGCACTTGAAGCTTTCAAAACTATGGGAGAGTCTTGTGGAGCAAGGCAGAGAGTTCCATAAGATGGGAGCCAGTCTGGAGAAATCTTGTAAACCGGAATGTGAGGAGGTAACAAGAGAGGAAAGTAGTAGATCATGAGCGGAGAGAAGGGGTCAGGAGGGAGAGTATCTGGGGACAAGGTCTGAGATGTAGGGGGGAGCAATGCAATTGAGGGCTTTGTGTGTCAGAGTGAGAATCTTGTGTTTAATCCTGGAGGCAAGAGGAAGCCAGTGAAGGGATTGGCAGAGAGGTGCAGCAGATGAAGAGTGACATGTAAGGAAGATGAGCCTGGCAGAGGCATTCATTATGGATTGTAAAGAAGCTAGGTGGCAGCTAGGGAGACCAGAGAGGATGAAGTTGCAGTAGTAGAGGTGGGAAAGGATGAGACAGTGGATTAAAATATTAGTTGTGTCTTGTGTAAGAAAATGTCTGATTTTAGCAATGTTTTTAAGGTGGAAGCGGCAGGCTTTAGCCAAGGACTGAATGTGAGGAGTGAAAGAAAGATATGAGTCAAGTGTGAACCCAAGACATCGGGCATGTGAGGTTGGGGTAATGATGGAGTTATCAACAGTTATAGAGATATGGGGGTGGAGATTTTGGAAGAAGGGTGGAAAATAAGGAGCTCAGTTTTGGAGAGATTTAGCTTGAGGCAGTGAGAGGAAATCCAAGATGAGATATGAGAGAGACAGTTAGTGACATGGGTTAGCAAGGAAAGAGATAGTTCTGGTGCAGAGAGGTAGATTTGGGTATCATCGGCATACAAATGATAGTGAAACCTGTGGGACTAATGAGGGCGTGTAGATTGAGAAGAGAAGAAGACAGAGGACAGAGCCTTGCGGTACCCCAACAGAAAGAGGTAATGGGGCAGAGGTTGCCCCAGAGAAGGCTACACTAAAGGTACGGTTAGACAGATAGGAAGAGAACCAAGAGAGAGCTGTGTCACAGGTAACGAAGGATTGGAGCAAAAGAGGGTGGTCAACAGTATCAAAGGTTGCAGACAGATCATGGAGGATAAATAGACAAAGGTGGCCTATGGATTTTGCTGTAAGTAGGTCATTGGTAACCTTAACAATTGCTGTCTCTATTGAGTGCAGGGGGTGAAATCCAGATTGCAGTGGATCAAGGAGGGAGTTTAATGTAAGGAAATGGAAAAGCTGTGCATATACTAGCTTTTTAAGAAGCTTTGAGGCAAGATGGAATAGGGAAAAAGAGCAGAATTTGGATAGGGAGGTTGGATCGAGAGAAGGTTTTTTGAGGATAGGTGTGACTAATGCATGTTTAGGAGATGTGGGAACTATACCAGTGCTGAGGGAGAGGTTGAAGATGTGTGTGAGTATAGGGGTAAGGGTAGAAAAGAGGGAGGGGAGTAGTTGTGAGGGATGGGGTCCGGATCTAAACTTCCATTCTTGCATTTTAAATAAATATACACGAGAATAAATAATTTTTTTTAAAAGGAGTAAATTAGAAAGTTGGTTAAAATTCCTATGCTCTATCTGAATCACGAAAGAAAAAAATGTGGGTTCAGTGTCCTTTTAAGGGCAGAATAGTAAGAGTTCAAGATGAACTTATAGTGAGAAAGTCAGCAGAATTCCGAGATTTCCTCCAGAGATTTAAAATTGAACAAAAGCTGTGCAAACCAACAAAAAATGCAACTCATTATAGGTATAAATGGGCTTTTAAGAGATAAATACTAATTAAAACAATGTTGAAAATCAATGAAAATGTTAATATATTTTCCTGTCCTACATTTTTTGCTGTTTTTTAGTATAGCTGCTTAATTATTAACATTTTGGTCATGTTTGTTACATTGTTTTTTATATTAGATTAGAGGAACAAGTGTGCATAAGAAAATAGGGTGCATGAAAATCATGTAAATAAATATCATATGCTTCTTATTGTTTGATTAACTAGTTTTCCAGGTATCGACATGTTGGGGTGAAACACAATCCTGTAGAAAATATTATATAATTTTATCTACAAATATTTCCATAGATTTTATGTTGGCTTTTGTAGAAAAATCATTAGATAAACTTTACTACATAAATATAAAGCAGAAATGCTAATGATACTTTCAAATGATAAACAAGTTTTGCTCATATGATTTTTATTTAATAGCAGAGTAGAGAACATGCAGCTTGTTTAAATAGCTTTTTTGTGCTTTATTTATGCTTTTATTATATGTAATCTGATTAGCATCATTTACAAATATTCATGAAAGCAAAATTTTACTGGTTATAATTATCCAATCTTTTTAAGTAAACCTCCAAGTGCACTACCAACCAAACCTAATACTGGCCCTATAATGCGTTTCTCTTTTCCTCTTGATTGAAGCCTCTGGTTTCCTTTTCAGAAGCTTCCTCTGGATGTTCGAAGGAATCTAGATCACGCATTGCGGCTTCCAGTCTTTTCATCACTTCACGTTCTTCAGCTGTTCTCTTCCCATTTGCAAAATGCTCAGCCAATCCTTTAGCCAAGCCTTTTAAACCTACTTTAGCAGCACTTAGGATGATGCTCCTATACCTCTGATTTCCCTCAGTGATTCTTCTTCTAAAACATCCCTCTGACTCAGAGACTGTATGTCGTTCTCTTCACTAAAAATAAATAAATAAATAAATCAGATTGGTAAACTAATGTTATGACTTTAACATTTTAAGATTAAACTACTTATTGTTTTTTAAAATATATTTATTTTCTGAAAGCACAGTTTCTACCTAATTAGGACAGACGGACACACCTGGTGCTCTGAGGGCTTTTGCTTAGTCTGTAGTACCACTGAGCAAATAACAGACATCAGTAATTGCTTATAAAAAAACAGTTACATTTTTTAAACCCCTTAACAACCAGCGCCGTACCCTCTACGTCGCTGCAGTCCTGGGCTCTCTCTCGATGTCACTAAAAATAGCGAGATCACAAGGGGTACATTGGGCACTGCTAAAATAGAGTTGCAGAGTTACCGATGCAGAGAGGGGGGAAAAAAAGCTGCGTCAGAGAAGGGGAAGGAGGGAGGAGGGGCAATGAGGGGGATCCTATGTGGGATCCGTTGAGGGAAAGAGATCTGGGAAGGGGAGGGGGGTATGGTAATAAGTGGGGGCAGCTACACTACAGAAAAAAATGGGTGACATAAATTAAAAATGAGGTCAAACTGGGTACTGGCAGACAGCTGCCAGTACCTAAGATGGTGTCTAATAGGTAGAGGGTTAGAGAACTGTTCGGGGGGATCAGGGAGGTTGGGGGTAAGGGGGGGATTCTACACTGCAGAAAAGATATATAAAAAAAAATTATATATATAAACAAGCCTTTTATTTTAGTACTGGCAGACTTCTGCCAGTACTTTAGATGGGGGTGACCATTGTGTGGTGGAGAGGGAAGAGAGCTGTATTGAGAGGGCAATAGGGGGTAATTAGGGGTGGATCGGGAGGGGGGATGTGTCAGGTGGGAGGGTAACCTGTACACTAAGCTAAAATTAACCCTACAAGCTACCTAATTAACCTCTTCACTGCTGGGCATAATACAAGTGTGTGCACAGCAGAATTTAGCAGCCTTCTAATTACCAAAAGCAATGCCAAAGTCATGTATGTCTGCTATTTCTGAACAAAGGGGATCCAAGAGAAGCATTTACAATGATTAGTGCCATGATTGCACAAGATGTTTGTAAATAATTTCAGTGAGTAGCCTAAAATTGTAAAAAAAGGTAACAATTTTTTTTTTTAATTGGTCACATTTGTTGGTGAAATGGTGGCATGAAATATACCAAAATGGGCATAGGTTAATATTAGGTTTGTCTTCTAAAAAAAAATATATAGTTTTGATAGGTAAATATAAAAAATGCTCTATTTTCTGTTTAAATGTAGTGATGCCAAAAATGCTCTGGTCTTTTGGGAAAGTTTTTGTCTGAAATGCCCAGTCCCTTTAAGGGGTTAAATTGGGTATTTAGGCATTTGTATTTGTACCAAATTAGTTTAAGTTAATAAAAACTGATTATTTATCTCTCTCTCTCTCTCTCTCTCTCTCTCTCTCTCTCTCTCTCTCTCTCTCTCTCACTCTCACTATTTAGCTCTCCTGTTCAAGTGCACACCGCTGGGAGTACATTTTTTAAGTGGGTGGCTTAGCTTTTTTTTTACAAGTTGAAAAGTAAAAAGTTAGCTTCCTTTTAACATCTTACTACATTTTTGTGCTCTGATATAATGTAATGTGTATTTGTAATGGATGGAAAATGGAAGCAGATAGCACTTTACATTAGACACATTTTTGAAAGCTTTATGTCACCAAATTATTACCACATATGGAAATATGACCATTGCATTTTTAAGAATTTAGTATCTCTTTTGAATATTTAGTAGTTTCTCTGAAATAAAATATTCATATCTAAAATAAAATAGTTTTGATAGTTCTTTCCTTGAATATTTATTTTACCTTCGTGCATATGCAGATGCTATTAAAATGGACACTGCAACTATGTACTTAAAATTCATCTTTACCTGTTAAAAGTAAAGAAAAAAAAAACAATTAGAACCATATCACATTTTTACTAAATGTGTTGATTTAAATCTCATTAAAGAAACATTAAAACACAATTACATTCAAGTCAAAATTAAAATATCATGATTTCAGATAGAGCATATGCAATTCTAACTGCTTTCCATTTTACTGCTGTTGCTTTGTTTACTTGGTATCCATTGTTGATAAGCATACCTAAGTAGGCTCAGGGACTGGAGCTAGCTGCTGATTGGTGGCTGCACAAATATGGCTGTTGTCATTGGCTTACCGATGTGTTCAACTAGCTCCAAATAGTGCACTGCTACTCCTTCAATAAAGGATACCAATAAAATAAAGCTAAATTGATATTAGAAGTAAATTGCAAAGATGTTTAAAAATGCATTTACATGAGATTAGGGGTTTCATGTCCCTTTAATGAAATAGATTTTTAATCATTCAGTTGTACAAAATAATGTTTATGATATTTGCAAACTGTTTTATTCTATTATCTGAAGTGTATTTTTTTTTTAAATTGAGGACATAAAGATAATAACATACATCATACATGAAATAGGCATTATGAAAATATTCACGTCATATCTGAAAAAGATTGTGCAAATTTGGGTAAAGTCCTCATTTTACATCCCCTTATAACCATATGTTAGGTCACACTTGGACCAAAGTTGATAGTCTTATTAAAGTCCAGGGGTTATTGTAAAGCGATGTAAAGGAAAAAAAAACTGCATCCAACTAAAGATCATTGTACACATAATATTAAGAGGAATGAGGATTTCTCAAGAATCCTCTCTAGTGGTATACATAGTAGTGATAAAGAAAAATACAAAAATAGGGATCGCTCCCAGGCCGCACACCCAACGTAAACAAAATTCTCCTGGAAAACACTTTAACAAAACTTCCAGGCAGTCAGACTACAAGGAGGAGAGACCTGGCCTATCTGAAGTGTATTTTTAACATAATACTGAGCTTAAAGGACCAGTCAACACAGTAGATTTGCATAATCAACAAATGCAAGATAACAAGACAATGCAATAGCACTTAGTCTGATTACAATTCCATAGATCATGTCAGTATTAATTTATAGATAGATATTGTTCTGTCATGTACAACTACAAGATTACTAATATCCCTTATTGCTAATTATTTTCATGATTACACCACAAAGCCTTATAATGTTTAGTATTCAGTGTAATGTTATAAATAAGCATTTGATTAATTTAATTGTTATTAATATTGTGTTGTTTCTTTACTCTGGTTGCCATAAAAAAAGTGAGTTACCAGTATTAAAAATCTATACTAAATTTAAAATAAAGGTCACTCTCATAAGAAGTATAAATAAAGTTGTTACAAATATATAAGTATAAGATATAACATTTGCTTACCAGGATCTCAGGATATTGTTATAGGTTATCAGAATATCTTGATGTGATAATCTCTTAGGTGTGAGGGATTTACACCTTATATACAGTATCTGTGTCTAATTAGTAATATATATTCAAATTGTCCTGAAACACATTTTCTAATAATATTGTAAATTAATATTTGTGTTAAATGATTTTAGCAAAGTCATTCACTTTATAAAAGCAAATAATAGCATCACCTTAATTAAAGCCAAACATTACAGATTCAGATTTTTATAAAAAGCATGATGTAAACAAATGACTATGATTTGTTCATATATTTGTATTGCAAAGAGTGTATGATTAGTTAGCTTTTTGTCCATGTGTGTTTTAGTATGTGTCTTTAACTATTTGTGTGTGTTACAGATAAATAGATGGATGATAGATAGACAGATAGATAGATAGAATAAATAGATGATAGATAGATTAGATGGATGATCATTTTATTAAATAACTTTAATACATTTATTTATTTCCATTAAAATCTGACATATAAAGAATAAAATATTGATTCATAAGTGTTATAAAAAGAATTTATTGAACATGATTTGTGTTATTAAAAGGACATGAAACCCACATTTTTTCATTCTTGATTTAGAAAGAGCGTGCCATTTTAAACAACTTTCTAATTTACTTCTATTATCTAATTTGCTTTATTCTCTTGATTAATTTGCTGAAGCAAAGTGCTTCAGCAAAGTGTGAAATACAAATATATATATAAAATTAGTATATATGTTAATCGATCATTTAAGAAACGAAAAATGTATATAAATGTGTAAAGATAAGATTCTTAAATCTTACAAAGAAGGTTCACAATGGTGATATCTTAACTAACAATGTGTGATTGTGTATTAATTACTTTCAAACTCCCATGTGATTTAGAGTAAAAAATGTTTTAATAAACAGAATTGTACAAAATATGTTTAAAAACTGATGCAAACAAGTGGATTCCAGACAATACCCGGAATTTGCATATCTCACTATTAAAATTATTATACCAGCATGCTATATGTTTCAGACATAGGGTTCCAAATGTGTAAATGTACTAATACCAACTTGCACTAAGTATAAGGGTAAGGGTTAGGATACCCTTATCTCCTGCATTAAAATACATTTTATTCCTGCATGCAAATAATATATAAGAGATTATATGGGGCGTCTCCCAAAAATTGCAGTATACCAACTTTTAATATTAAAAAGTACAAAGAATGTCGACTCTTTTGAAAAAATATAAAAATATATGTATAAAATTCAATATTATAGAAGAGCTCAAAGTTCGGTCTTAAAATTTCTATATAAGTTTACCATCTTGGATATTTCAGTTTACATTAGCAAATATATCAGTGCATTCATTTGTGCTGTCATTCACAGTGCATATCTGTGTGCCGTTAATTGCTTCAACTCACAGTTCTTTGGTGTGATATTTATCAGTAACTTTGTTTCTTTATGACGATCCATAACAATACAATGCACGGTACTCACCCTTCCATAAATAATAGATGATACGGGATACCTTCAGCTCAAATGTCCTTGTAAAAATTCTTGTCCTTGATTGCGAACTCCGGAGGCCTTTTTCTCTTTACTGATTCCGCTTTTAGAGATTTTTGAGAAGGCTTCTTGTGGGCGTCTGGTTCTCAGGTGTGTTGAACTCTGCACTTAGTGTGCAATGCACGCAGTCTTTCAAACGGATACCAGATTAAAATTGTTTTTCGCTGTGTTCCTGATGCAATTCAGGTGTATGCCGATTTGCAAAAAACTTGTCACGAGTTTGGCCAAACTCTCTTCCAAGATGCTGTAAATGTCTCCAGAATGGGTCACAGGTAATTGCTGACAGAGCTTCAATGTGTTTCATTGTTTTATGGGGCTTTTTCAAGAGTATTTGTCAGCTGTGATGACTCACCTTTACATACCTGTGTGTTAGTTCCTATTGGTCAAGTTCCATGTAATTCTATTGGTTACAATTTCTTAGTGGTAGTATTTTGAGACAGTCGCTTAAAAGGGTATTTCATTATTGTCATGTTGTTTTCACAACTCTAAGCTGTAATCAATTCCGGCAAGTTAACTGTGGGTAATCTTCAGCAGTTGTAAAGGATGATTTTAGTGATGAAAAGATTATATATACAATACATATAGTAGATATATGTAAAAAAAAATAAAAAAATGGGCATATATAAAACATATACATTACATATATGGGCCCCTAGTTATCAAGCCGTCAACCTCCAAATACGCTGGAATTCCGCAGCGTATTTGTGGCGAGGCTGATTCGCCTTAGTTATCAAGCCCTAGATACCGGCAAAAGTAGAATTTAGTGACGTAAGCTTCGATCCACCGGACTCAGTCTGACACAGATTGATTCTTACGTCACTACAGATGTTCTGCACACAAGTGCGGCACTATCTGACTACTTTTGCTAGTTATCAAAAAACTAGCAGCTACGCTCGGCACTTTTCCGGCCCAGCGTACTGGTTTTTTCAGTTTGAAGTTCAATCCGATTGGCTGATCCAATCAGCCAATCAGATTGAGCTCGCTTTCTATTGGCTGATCAGAACAGCCAATAGATGCGAGCTCAATCTGATTGGCTGATGGATCATCCAATCGGATTGAACTTCAATCTGATTGGCTGATTCAATCAGCCAATCAGATTTTTCCTACCTTAATTCCGATTGGCTGATAGAATCCTTATCAGCCAATTGGAATTGAAGGGACGTACATCTTGGATGACGTCCCTTAAAGGAACTTCATTCATCGTTAGCCGTCGGGGAAGAAGGATGTTCCGCGTTGGCGGGATGAAGATGGATCCGGAAGAAAGAAGATTGAAGATGCCTCTTGGAGAAGACATCGCCCATTTGGAAGACCTCTTCAGCGCCGCCTGGATGATGACTTCATCAGATGGAAGACTTTCTTCAGCGCCCCTTGGATGATGACTTCTGCCGCTCCGGATCTCCTCTTCAGTTCCATCGGTGTCGGCTGGCTGAAGACGACTCAAGGTAGGATGATCTTCAGGGGGGTAGTGTTAGGTTTATTTAAGGGGGGTTTGGGTGTAGATTAGGGGTATGTGGGTGGTGGGTTTTAATGTGGGGGGGTTGTATTTTTATTTTACAGGCCAAAAGAGCAGAATTCTTTAGGGCCATGCCCACAAAAGGCCCTTTTAAGGGCTGGTAAGGTAAAAGAGCTTGGTAACTTTTTAATTTAGACAAAGGGTAGGGAATTTTTTTATTTTGGGGGGCTTTGTTATTTTATTAGGGGGGCTTAGATTAGGTGGTAAGTAGCTTAAAATTGTTGTAATATTTTTTTAAATGTTTGTAACTTATTTTTTTTATTTTTTGTAACTTAGCTTTTTTTATTTTTTGTACTTCTAGTTAGTATAATTAATTAATTTAATTGTAGTTATTTGTAGCTAATTTATTTAATTAATTTAATGATAGTGTAGTGTTAGGTTTAATTGTAACTTAGGTTAGGATTTATTTACAGGTAATTTTGTATTTCTTTTAGCTAGGTAGTTATTAAATAGTTAATAACTATTTAATAACTATTCTAACTAGCTAAAATAAATACAAAGATACCTGTAAAATAAATATAAATCCTAAAATAGCTACAATGTAATTATTAATTATATTTAGCTATCTTAGGGTTTATTTTACAGGTAAGTATTTAGTTTTAAATAGGAAATAATTTATTAAAGTATAGTGTAGTGTTAGGTGTAATTGTAACTTAGGTTAGTTTTTATTTTACAGGTAAATTTCTCTTTATTTTAGCTAGGTAGCTATTAAAAAGTTAATACTATTTAATAGCTATTGTACCTAGTTAAATTAATTGAAAGATGCCTGCAAAATAAAAATAAATCCTAAAATAGCTACAAGTATAATTATTATTTATATTGTAGCTATATTAGGGTTTATTTTAAAGGTAAGTATTTAGTTTTAATAAGGATTAATTTAGTTTAATAAGAGAAAATATTATTTAGATTTATTTATCTTTTTTTTGTTTTATCTATTTTTATCTATTTGATCACAATCAAGGTTTTTATCACACTACACTCCTTTTCTCCTTTTACATTTTTTGATTTTGATTTTTATATGTATTTTTTATATATTTTTTTCTTTTTTCTTGTATTTTTATATTTTAGAATATACATTTTTTAATACACATTTTTCTCTACTCTTAACTTGGACCCACTTGGATATATTATTATAATCATTTCTCAATCGTTATTTTTACACTCCATCTTTGGAACATTTGGTTATATTTGAACATTTTGGGACTCAATTGAATTGGAATTTTCACGATGAACTATTCACTTTTATCACTTTTTTAATTTGGAGTGCTATTGTATTGTATTATCCGTATTGATTAACACATTGTACTGTATTTTAACATATTGCACTGTATTTTATTATTTTACACTCTTATGCACTTTAGAACCTTCTAGAGTGAGTATTTATTGTGCAACCCTCGTTTTTCATATCTTATTGGATTGTGCTCCTTTGCCCAATTTATCGTTTTTAACCCATAATTATTGTTCTTAACATTGGCATTTGTTTTGATTTGTTGTATTTAATTTTTATTTTTTATTGTAACATGGATCCATGTAGAATTTGTTATCAAATTGAATTATCTATAGACGTGTTTTTATATTTATATATAATAATTACATTTTTAATATATCTGTTATTACATTTATATTGGCTATCATTTGTTGTCTATTGTTATCCATTGTAACTAGCGTTACATATTTTTTCACCTTCACTCACTGGTTTCTACGCTTTTTGTATCCTACGATATTTATCGTAACAGACCTGGCTTAGTTTAGGCGCTCCTACTACTTACTAATTAGCAGTTTTCCTGTTTCCCATGGGTAACTAGGGACCCATTAGTTCCAGGAGCCAGAGGTCAATTTATAGTTAGCGCTGTTGGATATACCCCTTTTTTCTTATCTGTACCTCCCATCCCTAGTGTATCCTTTAGCCGCCTCCTCTATTTACTTATCCAATCTTGTATACACCCATATACTATTTTTAAACCATTTATATTATCTTTAAGATATATTTAAGCATAATTTCAAGAATGTTTTCACATCACTCATTCTATGAGAAAAGATATCACATTGGACATTTATGTCCAATTAACATCAGAAAATCCAGATGGTTCAGACAGGGTTGATTATATCACAATCTTCAAAAACTTAGAAAAACTTTTAATCCAAGAAGTGAAGTATAAAGAAGAAATAACTTTCCTACAAAAAATGTTTAGAACTCAACATCATCCTGAAAGGGCTGATTATTAAGAAGAGTGTGCCTACCCAGACCAACAATGAAATCTTCCTTAAAAAAATGGTCTGACACATTAATCACAGCATCTAGGTCCCTTATGCTAGCTAATATAGAACATAGGGGAAGCCATACTCCATCAGGTAGATATAGACATCAAAAAGAATGAGGATGACCTGATTGGACCAGATGGTTTAGTGATTGAGACAAAAGAAATTTTGGATAAGAAAGAGAATCTTGATAAAAAAATCACTAAGATTAGAGACAATATATAATGAAAAAAAGTAAGAAACTCAATAGGGAACTTAACCTTATTAAAAACATGGATAAAGATGTTAACTCTACCACCAATGACCCGAATACAGAGCCCCCACAGTTGGATAATCTGAATAACAGTACACATAGAAATGAAGGAGAATGGACTACAGTATCATATAAAAAAGACAGACCAAAACCCGAAAACATAAAGAGAGGGACACAATAACACAAGCACACAATATAATCAGAGAGACTTATGATCGACCCAATCCCAGGACAACCTATTACTAACCATAGAACGGGACACAGACAACCATTGCCAAACCCCAAATAGATATGATAATAGAGGTCAGTGGAACACCTACCATCACATAAGACTAGGAATGGTTGGGAAGGGAATAGAAACTCAGGCCCATATAATAGGATGAGACAACATAACAGGGAGCGCTATCACTCCAACTATGAGGGACCACACCACTAAGGGATGCTTCCAACCTCCCAGATGAATCAAGATGATAGGTTCTCGTATGGATATCATCATCTCCAAGATGGAACAGGAATGAAAGATTCCTTCAATAAAGAGACAAGCATTATCATCATTTCCGTGATGGAAATCGGGAGGGAAAGATTCAGTGGTGAGTCACAAACCACCAAGGATCTCTATGAACCACGACCACCATTATCATCCCAAATCATCAGAATACCTATCATAAGTCCAACCTATCACAATCAGATTCTCATTAAAAAAATAGAAATTACCAGAATCATAATGAGACACCTAATACTTATAATAAAAGATCTAATGATGCTGCCACAGATTGGAATACTCCCCGTCCAGAAATATACACAGGGGAATAGACCCAAACAACAGAGTAGGTTTTAAGAACCCAAGTGACAGTCCTATCGCCTCCCACATCTAAAGATCATTTTATTAGAATTACATCAAAAAACCACCAAGGAACTGGAACGGACATCCATCAAAAAGAAAAGATGTCAAACACAGACGAATCTCAGACCCCCACGAAAAAAAGAAAAATCACAGAGGGAAGGAGAGGTTGAAAAAGAATAAATGGAGGGAAGAAACCAGAACATCCCAAGCCGATAGATGACAATATCACAACTAAAGGGATATACAATTTAAGCTCAACCACTCTGTCAGAAAATGAAAACTTCTATCTTGAATTATGGGGCTATCATTGCCCCTTCTAAAAGTCTCAATACATTTGAGACATTTATCAATGTTAAAGAATTTGTGAGAAAATTAACGCTGAAACAACACTTTATAGATCACCTCTGGAACATCAACAGAGAGTCTTCGGGACAAGTACACAATCAGGTACTGATCCATATCAGCACACAGATTTAAAAACAAAGTCTACATTCCATCCGACAATGAGTAAGGGAGTGCAATAGAGTAATTTTGAGACCATTGTTTGTAGTGAACTGAAAAACTTGAATTATACCAGCTTTATGTAAACATAAACAGAATTTATCCAAACCGCCAAATTCAAACATCAAAACCTTGGAGATAATAAAGGAATGGTCATAAAAACCTGCGG